>NC_045967.1:10948463-11229962 GCF_010909765.2 Amblyraja radiata | reverse complement strand
CGGGTGCTCCAGTTTCCTCCACATTCCAAAAGACGTGCGGGTTTTAGTTTAATTGTTTCTGTAAATTGTCCCTATTGATAGGGTAGAACTGGTGTCTGGGATTGCTGGTCAGCACAGACTCGGTGGAACTGAAGGGCCTTTTTGGATGCTGTATCTCTAAACTAAAGTAACTACAGAGAAGATTTGCAGCAAATCTAGACGCCATTTAGAAAGGAATGAATAACTGAATTGAGCAAAATACATCCAACCATTTGATAATCCTACATGTTTTATTAGATTATTACAGTCAGTTTTTACTCTATTTTGTTACTAATTGGCAACGAGGCATGTTTGCTACATTGTTTTCTTTGCTGAGCAATATTTTGTGTCAGGATTGTGTCCATTTGGTATCTTTCTGATATTGGATCTGAGCATTTTTGGAATATTTTAATACGTTGCAAGAGAAAAATACATTTGTATGGGTCTTTGTACCAGAGTAAAATCTGCTTTGTAACTAGCTGTTTTCAACATGTGCCTTTTATGCATGGTGCTGCTGTAGCATAATTAATTGTTTCCATCTTTAGTCATGAATTGTATGTTGTACTGATTGAGTTGTGGACAAAGCAAAGTATCAGAGGAGGGGATAGACACAAAATGCTGGAGTAACTCAACGGGTCAGGCAGCATCTCTGGAGAAAAGGAATAGGTGACGTTTTGGGATGGACCCCTTCTTCTGACTCACTATGACCTGAAGAAGGGTTCCGATCCAAAACGTCACCTAGTACTTTTCTCCAGAGATGCTGCCTGTCCCACTGAGTTACTCCAGCATTTTGTGTCTATCTTTGTTGTAAACCAGCATCTGCACTTCCTTTCAGCACATTTTTGCAGAGGAGGGGTGATGTACCTGCTCAGATGATTCAGGGGAGAGTCATGCACCTTGGGCTGGGTATAGTCTGGACTTGCGTTATGGTCAGGGTCAAGTTAGTTCAGCGATACAGCATGGAAATGGGCCCTTCGGCCCATCGAGCACTAATATTCACAATTCTGATTTTATTTTTGGATGGAATTTTAAAGCAAAATATTATACAGTTGAGTTTAGTAGTTTTATGCAATGGCATCATATAGGTATAGCCCCTATACCTCCTCCTTGACTCTGTCCAGGGACCCCGACAATCCTTTCAGGTTAGGCAGAGGTTCACTTGCACCTCCTCCAACCTCATCTACTGTATCCGTTGTTCATAGATGTGGACTCTTAGTACAATGGCGAGACCAAATGTAGACTGGGCGATCATTTTAGGAACACCTTGCACTGCCTGTCTGATCCTACCTGATTTCCTGGTTGCTAAACACTTTAATTCTCCTTCCCATTCCCACCATTGACCTTTCAGTCCTAGGTCTCCTCCATTGTCAGACTGAGGCTAAAGCAAATTGTAAGAGCAGCATGTCATATTTTGGTTGGGCAGCTTACCCAGTGCTTTGAATATTGATTTCACTAACCAAGTAACCCCAGCAATCCATCCCCCACTATCCCCCCCCACCCCCCCCCCCCCCCCCCCCCCCCCCACCCCCAAGTCGCAACAGTTTATCGTTTTCACCTAACAAACAGCTAACAATGGTCCTGCTTCCTTTATCATCATAACATTTTTTTTTTTGCTCATTTTTCATTCATTGCTCTTTACCTCTCCACATTATCGTCTATATCTCTCATTTCTCATTTCCCTTTTCCCTGACCAGTCTGAAGGAGGGTCCTCGACCCGAAACATCACCCATTCCTTCTCTGCAGAGATGCTGCCTGTCCCACTGAGTTACTCCAGCATTTTGTGTCTGTCAACAGCCCTATAGTCTAATGTGCATCTCTGGTCTCTGCTGCAGGGTGCAGAGTTGCAGCGGTTATTTGGGGATGAGCAAATGACACTGCATCGCATCCACGAGAGGTTGATCTATTTCCGTCCCTTTTATGAAGGAGATTTTACACCTGTTGTGTTTGCCCTTTCACGACAATTGCCACCAAATGTAAAACAGTACAGCACAGGAACAGGCCCCTTTGCCCACAGTCCTTGCCCAACATAATGCCAAGTTAAAATAATCTCCTCTGCCTGCATGTGATCCATAACTCACTATTCCGCGCACTGCTATATGCCTATCTAAAAGCCTCATTGTATCTGCCTTCACCACCCCTGACAATGTATTCCAGGCCCCACCATTCCCTGCGTTAAAATAAAATGTTACCACACATCTCCATTAAAGTTTACCCATCTCATCTTGCAGCTAAGGCATCTAGTGTTGGACATTTCCACCCAGGGAGAAAGGTTATGACTATCTACCCTATCTCTGCCTCTCATCATTTTATATTATTTTATCAAGTCTCCCTTCAACCTCCAACGTTCTGGATACCAACCACTCTGTGTGTAAACATTTTTCTCCCCAGAGATCTTTTAAAACTCCTTCCTCATCTTAAACTTGTATTCTCCTGTTGTTGCTGCCCCCACCAGGGAATAAAAGATTCTGTCTACCCTGTTTATGCTTTTTATAATTTTATAAATGTTATATCAGGCCACCTCTCAGCCTCTTTTCCACAAGTAAAACAACCACTGCCTAACCACTCTCTCCCCGTACTTAAGGTCACCAAACTTTGGCAGCAGTCGAGGGCTATTGGTGTTTCAAAGGATCCAGATATATTTGAAAATTAAGCTTTCCCCTCGTGCCCAATAGCTATGCCCTCTAGTATTGTATAATTCCACTGTGGGCAATATGTTCTGACTGTCCACCCTATCTATGCCTCATAATTTTATATACTTCTAAAGGGCCTGTCCCACTTGGGAGCATTTGTGCGTCATTTACGTGACATCACTTGCGTCATTTACGCATGGCGTGCATTACGCGTGCATGGTGTGTGGTGACATAGGCAGTGACACGCGGCCACGCGCAGCTCCCCAGGATTTTGGGATTCACAAAATCTTCTTGCGCCACCTGCGTGACGCGCAAATGATGCCCAAATGGGACAGGCCCTTGACAGGTCTCCCTTAACTTCCAATACTAGATTGATAATGCACTATTTGTATTGAATTCTGTACCACCTCACACTTACAAGACTCAGGATGATACTCAGATGACAAGAACGGGGCAGCATTACTTAGCACTGAAACATCACCAGCGGATGTCACTGATTGAGAGCGTTATGTTAAATGGAAGGCCTAACTTTGGACATTAAAGTGCCAGGTTACGCGGGTTGGCATGGTGGCGCAGCGGTAGAGTTGCTGCCACACAGCACCAGAGACCCGGGTTCAATCCTGACTACGGGTGCTGGCTGTATGGAGTTTGCACCTTCTCCCTGTGACCTGCGTGCGTTTTCTCCAGTGTCTCCAGTTTCCTCCCACACTCCAAGGATGTACAGGTTTGCAAGCTAATTGCTTGGTATAATTGTAAATTGTCCCTAGTGTGTAGGATAGTGTTAGTGTTGGGGATCACTGTTGGCGTGGCCTCAGTGGGCTGAAGGATGTGAACTCACTGGACTAAAGGGCCTGTTTCCACGCTGCATCTCTGAACTATCTCTCCTGGTCCCAGAACACTGGTGCAATTATAAAGAAAGCACATCAGCGCCTCTACTTCCTGAGAAGATTAGGGAGAGTCGGTATGTCGAGGAGGACTCTCTCTAACTTCTACAGGTGCACAGTAGAGAGCATGCTGACCGGTTGCATCGTGGCTTGGTTCGGCAACTTGAGCGCCCAGGAGCGGAAAAGACTGCAAAAAGTTGTAAACGCTGCCCAGTCCATCATCGGCTCTGACCTCCCTACCATCGAGGGGATCTACTGCAGTCACTGCCTCAAAGAGGCTGGCAGCATCATCAGACTATTAAACTCAACTCAAACAAAAATCTGAACTTTAATAGCCTATGGCACTTTATATGCTTATTTATGTGTGAGTATATATATATATTCAATGGTATATGGACACACTGATCTGTTCTGTATTTATTTATGCCTACAATATTCTGTTGTGCGGAAGCAAAGCAAGAATTTCATTGTCCCATCTGGGACACATGACAATAAACTCTCTTGAACTTGAACTCTTGAACTAAAAAGGTGACTGTGATTCCAGCCTGTCTTCAGATGTTCCCTGTCTGTTTCCCAGGTTTGTGTACCTGTTCATGGATGACTTGGGCCACATCTCCCATTGTGGCGCCATTGTGGCCGGGAGCCTGGCGGGTATCGTGGCCGCTCTCCTCACCTACCCGACCGAACTGATCGAGACCAGGCTGATTGTTCAGAACAGCACGGCTCCCACCTACAGAGGCATCGTCCACGCTCTCCTCACCATCTACACGAGCGAGGGATTCCTAGCTCTTTACCGAGGGGCATCACTCTCAATACTGGGTAGGTTGCTGTACAATGACACTTGTTCAATGACTCAATGGCACCTTATTTGTAACATGTAACGAGGTTTAGTGAAATACATTTTTGTATGCAGATCAGAACAAGTATCTCCTTACATTAGCACTTGGATGCATCTTAGATAAGCTTCTCAGATACAGTACAAGTTTTTTCACCGAGACAGTATACAGAGTCCCCAGATTTGGCACCATTTTGTTATTGGTGTAGAGTTCTTAACCTGACCATGCAGGCCCGTTGTCCTAGTGGCGTTGCAGTGTCGGCCTGGCCAAGTGTAGCTGTTGGTGCTGCTCCAGGCCGCGTCCGGTCCACGCTCTCAGCCTTTTAGATCGGTAACCAATCCAGCCGAGCCCCAGGCTGCTGCCGGGCCCACTCCACCACCGGTCTGTTTACCGGCACTCTGTTCCCGCTCCCTCCTCTCCGGTCCACAGGGTCCGGGCCCAGCGGCTACCCTCACCGGGCAGGGTCCTTGTTCTGCGGTGGGTGAGCCAGGTTTTCTGTAGGGTGCGGCCACAGCACACCGGGGTGACCTGTAGGGGAACTGGCTTGTTGGTCTAGGGGTAGGATTCTCAGTCGGGGTGCGAGAGGTCCCAGGTTCAAATCCCAGGTGAGCCCTCATTTCACAAGGTTGCATGGTGGCGCACAGGGCCGGATTTAGATGAAGAGAGGCCCTAAGCTGTTCCACTTGTGAGGCCCCCTCTGCATTGGTTTTCAGCAACCGGACAGCCATGGCGGCCAAATCTCCCACAATTCAAAGCGAGGGAGAAAGTGCCCAGCACCGACTAGTTGCCGTTGCAGTGCGCATGCGCAGGGGGGAGGACGTGCAAGACGGCCTGCCGTGTCGGCGGATGAGGAGTGTGCGGAGCCCGGCGGCCTGGACACGGATAGCGGGGGGAGATGGATAGAGAGGGGGGCCCACCCAGAGTTGAATGGCACGTGTCCTGCCTTGGCCGGAGGCCCCCCTAGACCTCGAGGCCCTAAGCTTAAGCTTAAGCTTATCTAGCTTATAGGTAAATCTGGCTCTGGTGGCGCAGCTGGTAGGGATGCTGTCTCACTGCGCCAGAGACCCTAGTTCGATCCCGAATTCAGGTGTTGTCTGTGTGGAGTTTGCACGTTCCCGCTGAGACCCCATGGATTTCCTCTGCTTGCCCGGTTTCCTCCACACATCCCAAAGTCGTACAGGTTTGTAGGTTAACTGGCCTCTGTACATTACCCCTAGTCTTCTTCCTCATGTCCGGCCAGCTTCTATATCACGTCTTTCAGGTCGGTCAGTGACGGTTGACGGTCGGTGGTTGCAGAATTGGCTACTTCAGTCAGTCACCGTGGTACAGTTTCTGTCGTCAGCATTGCCCGGGATGCACCATGTGGAGGCTTCTGCTCGCATCCCATTACCCCTAGTAAAGGGAGTGGATGAGAAAGTGGGATAACATAGAATGGGTGTGAACAGGTGATCGACAGCCAGTGTGAACACTGCGGGCCAAAGGGTCTGTTTTCATGCTGTATCTCTAAACTAAACTCAACTACAGAGGATCTTTGAAGCAGGAATTTTATGGTTGAATATGTTCCCTGTTCAGTAACGTCTAAATATTTGTTTGTGCAAATCCTAGCAGGTCAAGGATAGCACTGCACACAATTGGACATTACTCTGAGTTAGAGATGGAAATATCAGCTGAGGTTTTCTATCCGAGTCTATCCCAAGGAGAAGTAGTTTAAGAAGGAACTGCAGATGCTGGAAAATCGAAGGTACACAAAAATGCTGGAGAAACTCAGCGGGTGCAGCAGCATCAATGGAGCGAAGGAAATAGGCAACGTTTCGGCCCGAAACGTTGCCTATTTCCTTCGCTCCATAGATGCTGCTGCACCCGCTGAGTTTCTCCAGCATTTTTGTCTACCTTCCAAGGATAAGTAGGTTTGGTAGCTTTGTGATGGTGATCTATTGCACTAACACTGTTCCCTCTAAACATTTGGTCTAGGTTGATCATTGTCTCGTGTACTGAGGTACAGTGAAATGCTTCATTTTGCATGGCGTACAATTAACTCAGTATTTGCCATATACATAAATACAACCAAACCATAGAGTTCAATACATACAGCGAAGATACAGAGTGCAGAATATAGTTCCCAGCATTGTAGCACATCAGTTCCAGAGACGATGTCCAATCTCCACAATGAGTTACGGGTGAATCTGACAGTACCCGAGCTTTTGGAAGGTGCTGTTCAGAAACCTGATATCAGAGGGCATATCCTCAGACAGACACAAAGTGCTGGAGTAACTCAGCGGGTCAGGTGCCATCTCTGGAGAGAAAGGATGGGTGATATTTGGGGGCGATCTGAAGAAGGGTCCCGACCCGAAAAGTCACCCATCCTTTTTCTCCAGAGATGCTGCCTGACCCTCTGAATTACTTTGTCATCTTCGGTATGAACCAGTATCTCTGGTTCCTTTCCTTGCAGTTCATTTCACGCAGAAACATATTCTTTATGTACAGCCAGTTTGAAATACAGCTTCTTCCCTGCTGTCATGAAACTCATGAGCAGGCCTTTCATATGCTATGGGTGTATTCCCAATCTTCCAATGCACCTCATTGCTGTGTGGAACTTTCTATTTTTTAACTGCACTTTCTCTGTAGCTGTAACACTGCAATCTGCACTCTGTTTATTTTCTCTATTGCACTATTGACACGTGTGTGGTACCATCTCCCAGGATAGCGTGCAAAACATCGTTTTCTTTTCAATGGAATCGAAAGATACAGCATAGAAACAGGCTCTTCAGCCCACCAAGTCCATGCCAACCACCAATCACCCATTCACACTAGTTCTATGTTAAACAACTTTCTCACCCATTCCCTACACACTCGGGGCAATTTACCAAGGCCAATTAACCTACAAACCCGCACGCCTTTGGGATATGGAAGAAAAATGGAGCATTAAAGGAAACTTGCACAGCCACAGGGATAACGTGCAAACTCCACACAGACAGTACCCAAGATCAGGATTGAACCTGGGTGTCTGATGTTCTAAGGCAGCAGCTCTATCAGTTTTTCACTGTAGCTCGTGACAATCATGAACCAATATCGTTAGCAATGCTCTGTATTGCTCCATTTCAGGCTGCTTCATAGTTACCCACTCCCTTCACCCACCATTGTGGGCTGTGCCTTTAGCTGCTGAGAGCCAATGGTCCATAGTTAAATGTTTTAGTAATTGTGCCTTCCTAAACCCCTGTGCCTCTCTCACCTCCTTCTGTATGTGCCTTAAAACTCGCCTCTTTAACAAAAGTTAATCTGGCCTAGTATCTCCTTCTGTGGCTCATAGAATCATAGAATCATAGAAAGTAGGTGCGAGAGTAGACCACCAGGTCCGTCGAGCCCGCACCGCCATTCGCTCATGGCTGAACACTAAACAGACACCCTTACCCACAAACAGTAGACACAAGACACAGAACACAAGACACTACCCTCCCCTTTATACCTCTATCTCCCCTCTCCACCCCAAGAACCGCGTGATCTCCTGGGGGAGGCAAAAAAACGGATAAAAACCCAGGTCCAATTCGGGAAAAAAATCCGGGAAATTCCTCTCCGACCCCAATCCAGGCGATCGACACTTGTCCAGGAGATCACTCAGGTCTTACTATACTAACCATACCTAGGTCCATATCCCTGCCCTCTCCCCGTAGCCCCTTATCCCCTTGGCAGCTAAAAAACCATCTATTTTAGATTTAAATATATTTAATGTTTCTGCTTCCACTGCTCCCTGGGGCAGTGAATTCCATAAATTAACCACCCTCTGGGTGAAGAAGTTCTTCCTCATCTCAGTTTTAAAAGAGCCCCCCCTTATTCTGCAACTATGTCCCCTAGTTCTAGTTTCCCCGATCATTGGGAACATCCTCGGTGCATCCACCCGATCAAGGCCCCTCACGATCTTATACGTTTCAATGAGATCGCCTCTCATTCTTCTAAACTCCAAAGAGTAGAGTTCCAGCCTACTTAACCTTTCCTCATATGTCAATCCCCTCATTGCAGGAATTAATCTTGTAAACCTTCGCTGCACTGCCTCCAGGGCTAGTACATCCTTTCTTAAGTATGGACCCCAGAACTGTACACAGTATTCCAAATGTGGTCTCACTAATACCGTGTACAGCTGCAGCAAGACCTCCGTGTTTTTATACTCAATCCCCCTAGCAATAAAGGCCAAAACTCCATTGGCCTTCCTGATTGCTTGCTGCACCTGCGTACTAACTTTTAGTGATTCATGTACTAATACCCCTAAATCCCTTTGCGTTGCATTACAACGCAGCTCCTCCTCATTTAGAAAATAACTTGCCCTATCATTTTTTTTCCCAAAGTGAATGACTTCACATTTATTAGTATTAAATTTCATCTGCCAAGTTGTTGCCCACTCACCTAGCTTATCTATATCCTTTTGCAGACTCTTCCTATCCTCCTCATCCCCTACTTTTCCTCCCATTTTTGTATCGTCCGCAAATTTTGATATATTACACTTGGTTCCCTCCTCCAAATCATTTATATAAATTGTGAACAACTGGGGTCCCAGCACCGACCCTTGCGGAACCCCGCTAGTTACCGGTTGCCATCCCGAGTATGAACCATTTATCCCCACTCTCTGCTTCCTATTTGTTAGCCAATCCTCTACCCATGCTGTCATTGATGTCTGCGTATGCCCTATTATCCACATGCAAGTTGTGCAATGTGCATGGGGAAGCTTGGCACCAGGTTACTGAGTGAAATGACAAATAGTGTGCAGGGAGCTTCTGTAAAGGACGGAGATATAATTGACAGAGAGAAGGAACATTAATCGCATCAAAGTTTTAAGCAGCTCTACCAACTGCTGCACCAGAGACCCAGGTTCGATCCTAACCATGGGTGCTGTCTGTACACAGTTTGCACATTCTCTCCGTAACTGGCTTTCCTCATGGTGCTCCGGTTTCCTCCTAAGTCCCATAAACGTGCAGATTTGTAAGTTTATTGGCCCCTCTAAATTGTCTCTAAGATGCAGGGTGTGGGTGAGAAGGTTGGAAACATATTCTCAGTTAGGGTGGGAGAGGTCCAGTGAGGCCTCATTGTACAGGGTGACTCAGTGGTGCAGCTGGTAGAGCTGCTACCTCACGGCACTAGAGACCCGGGTTTGATCCTGACTTCGGGGTTGCCTGCGTGGAGTTTGCACGTTCTCCCTGAGACCGCATGGATTTTTCTCTGGGTGCTCCGGTTTCCTCCCACATCCCAAAGACGTGTGGATTTGTAGATTATTTGACCTTCTGTAAATTGTCTCTAGTGTGTAGGGAGCGGATGAGATGGTGAGATAACATAAGGCTGATGTGAACGGATGACCAATATTTGGCATGGATTTGGAGGGCCGAAGAGCCTTTAAACTGAATAAGGGGGGTGGGGTGTCGAATGGGCTAGTGGAGGATGGAGTTAAAGGGAAAGGGTTTCTTAAATGTGTGAGCGTAGAGACAGAGGGGTGTAAAATGAGGGTAGAAGCAATAGGTAGCAAGGTGAAAAGTAAAAGTGGCAGGCCGGAAAATCCAGGGCAAAAATCAAAAAGGGCCACTTTTCAACAAAATTGTATAAGGGATAAGAGTGTTGTAAAAACAAGCCTGAAGGCTTTGTGTCTCAATGCAAGGAGCATTCGTAATAAGGTGGATGAGTTGAATGTGCAGATAGCTATTAATGACTATGATATAGTTGGGATCACGGAGACATGGCTCCAGGGTGACCAAGGCTGGGAGCTGAACATCCAGGGATATTCAATATTCAGGAGGGATAGAGAGAAAGGAAAAGGAGGTGGGGTAGCGTTGCTGATTAGAGAGGAGATTAACGCAATGGAAAGGAAGGACATTAGTTTGCAGAATGTGGAATCGGTATGGGTAGAGCTGCGAAACACTAAGGGGCAGAAAACGCTGGTGGGTGTTGTGTACAGGCCACCTAACAGTAGTAGTGAAGTTGGAGATGGTATCAAACAGGAAATTAGAAATGCGTGCGACAAAGGCAAAACCGTTATAATGGGTGACTTCAATCTACATATAGATTGGGTGAATCAAATTGGCAGGGGTGCTGAGGAAGAGGATTTTTTGGAATGTATGCGGGATAGTTATCTAAATCAACATGTAGAGGAACCAACGAGAGAGCAGGCTATTTTAGACTGGGTATTGAGTAATGAGGAAGGGTTAGTTAGCAGTCTTGTTGTACGTGCCCCCTTGGGCAAGAGTGACCATAATATGGTTGAGTTCTTCATTAGGATGGAGAGTGACATTGTTAATTCAGAAACAATGGTTCTGAACTTAAAGAAAGGTAACTTTGAGGGTATGAGACGTGAATTGGCCAAGATTGACTGGCAATTAATTCTAAAAGGGTTGACGGTGGATATGCAATGGAAGACATTTAAAGACTGCATGGATGAACTACAAAAATTGTTCATCCCAGTTTGGCAAAAGAATAAATCAGGGAAGGTAGTGCATCCGTGGATAACAAGGGAAATCAGGGATAGTATCAAAGCGAAGGATGATGCGTACAAATTAGCCAGAAAAGGCAGCATACCGGAGGACTGGGAGAAATTCAGAGACCAGCAGAGGAGGACAAAGGGCTTAATTAGGAAAGGAAAAATAGATTATGAAAGAAAACTGGCAGGGAACATAAAAACTGACTGCAAAGGTTTTTATAGATATGTGAAAAGAAAGAGATTAGTTAAAACAAATGTAGGTCCCTTGCAGTCAGAAACGGGTGAGTTGATCATGGGGAACAAGGATATGGCGGACCAATTGAATAACTACTTTGGTTCCGTCTTCACTAAGGAAGACATAAATAATCTGCCGGAAATAGCAGGGGACCGCGGGTCAAAGGAGTTGGAGGAATTGAGTGAAATCCAGGTTAGCCGGGAAGTGGTGTTGGGTAAATTAAATGGATTAAAGGCCGATAAATCCCCAGGGCCAGATAGGCTGCATCCCAGAGTACTTAAGGAAGTAGCTCCAGAAATAGTGGATGCATTAGTAATAATCTTTCAAAACTCTTTAGATTCTGGAGTAGTTCCTGAGGATTGGCGGGTAGCAAACGTAACCCCACTTTTTAAGAAGGGAGGGAGAGAGAAAACGGGGAATTACAGACCAGTTAGTCTAACATCGGTAGTGGGGAAACTGCTAGAGTCAGTTATTAAAGATGGGATAGCAGCACATTTGGAAAGTGGTGAAATCATTGGACAAAGTCAGCATGGATTTACAAAAGGTAAATCATGTCTGACGAATCTTATAGAATTTTTCGAGGATGTAACTAGTAGCGTGGATAGGGGAGAACCAGTGGATGTGGTGTATCTGGACTTCCAGAAGGCTTTCGACAAGGTCCCACATAAGAGATTAGTTTACAAACTTAAAGCACACGGCATTGGGGGTTCAGTATTGATGTGGATAGAGAACTGGCTGGCAAACAGGAAGCAAAGAGTAGGAGTAAACGGGTCCTTTTCACAATGGCAGGCAGTGACTAGTGGGGTACCGCAAGGCTCATTGCTGGGACCCCAGCTATTTACAATATATATTAATGATCTGGATGAGGGAATTGAAGGCAATATCTCCAAGTTTGCGGATGACACTAAGCTGGGGGGCAGTGTTAGCTGTGAGGAGGATGCTAGGAGACTGCAAGGTGACTTGGATAGGCTGGGTGAGTGGGCAAATGTTTGGCAGATGCAGTATAATGTGGATAAATGTGAGGTTATCCATTTTGGTGGCAAAAACAGGAAAGCAGACTATTATCTAAATGGTGGCCGACTAGGAAAAGGGGAGATGCAGCGAGACCTGGGTGTCATGGTACACCAGTCATTGAAAGTGGGCATGCAGGTGCAGCAGGCAGCGAAGAAAGCGAATGGTATGTTAGCTTTCATAGCAAAAGGATTTGAGTATAGGAGCAGGGAGGTTCTACTGCAGTTGTACAGGGTCTTGGTGAGACCACACCTGGAGTATTGCGTACAGTTTTGGTCTCCAAATCTGAGGAAGGACATTATTGCCATAGAGGGAGTGCAGAGAAGGTTCACCAGACTGATTCCTGGGATGTCAGGACTGTCTTATGAAGAAAGACTGGATAGACTTGGTTTATACTCTCTAGAATTTAGGAGATTGAGAGGGGATCTTATAGAAACTTACAAAATTCTTAAGGGGTTGGACAGGCTAGATGCAGGAAGATTGCTCCCGATGTTGGGGAAGTCCAGGACAAGGGGTCACAGCTTAAGGATAAGGGGGAAATCCTTTAAAACCGAGATGAGAAGAACTTTTTTCACACAGAGAGTGGTGAATCTCTGGAACTCCCTGCCGCAGAGGGTAGTCGAGGCCAATTCATTGGCTATATTTAAGAGGGAGTTAGATGTGGCCCTTGTGGCTAAGGGGATCAGAGGGTATGGAGAGAAGGCAGGTACGGGATACTGAGTTGGATGATCAGCCATGATCATATTGAATGGCGGTGCAGGCTCGAAGGGCCGAAAGGCCTACTCCTGCACCTAATTTCTATGTTTCTATGTTTCTATGAGCCTGTTTCTATGCTGTTTCTCTTATCTAAACTGAGCAAAGTAGATCAGTGGCAGTACCTGTGGCTGCCAGCGGATGGTGCTCTGACCAAGGTTTAGCTCTGTGCATCCACCACAATGGGGACTATGGATCAGCCCAGACTCTGGTTCCCTGCACTTTGCCAAGGTGCGGATTACACAGAATCCATCTCAAGTGGCCGGTTCAATCCCCAGTCTGGAGACTTATGCCCCTGTCCCACTTAGGAAACCTGAACGGAAACCTTTGGAGACTTTGCGCCCCACCCAAGGTTTCCGTGCGGTTCCCGGAGGTTGCAGGTGGTTGCCGGAGGTTTCAGGAAGTGGAAGCAGGTAGGGAGACTGCCAAAAACCTCCGGGAACCACACGGAAACCTTGGGTGGGGCGCAAAGTCTCCCGAGGTTTCCGTTCATGTTTCCTAAGTGGGACAGGGGCATGAAGCGCATAGTCTCGCTGTACTGTGGAGTGTTGCCTTAACGAGCCTTTGGAAGAGATCTGTTCAATCAGGTGTTTGTGAAGGATTCCAAAGTTCCACTGGATGTTCTGCCCAGTGCGTGACCAGCATTTATTTCTTGAGCAACAATTAGCAGGCGTTCCTACAAAGCTCTTCATGGCAGCTTACAGCGCACAGGATCAGACCAGTGACTCCCCTTCAATTTACTCTTGTTCAGTTGACTGTCAAAGTGCTGTTGAAATCAAAGTAATTTCCTTTCTTTACATTTTTGCATGTATCTTATCGTTCAAACCCCCACAAATATATTATTCTACCTTGTTCTCTTTGTTACTTCTGCATTCAGACTTGGGAATATGTTCATCCAAGTGCACTGATGATCGACTAAAGTCCCTGTCCCACTTAGGAAACCTGAACGGAAACCTCTGGAGACTTTGCGCCCCACCCAAGGTTTCCGTGCGGTTCCCGGAGGTTTTTGTCAGTCTCCCTACCTGCTTCCACTACCTGCAACCTCCGGCAACCACCTGCAACCTCCGAGAACCGCACGGAAACATTGGGTGGGGCGCAGAGTCTCCAGAGGTTTCTGTTCAGGTTTCCTAAGTGGGACAGGGGCATTCTTTTCTCCTCTTGCCGTTCAAAGTTCCAGAATACAACATTTGGTGAAACATCGGCTAATTCTTTCCACTTGGATGTCGACATTGGATTTAAGGACATTGTGTATCATTCGCTAGAGAACCTGTTGTAATTCCTGTCTTTCCTTTTCCAGGTGCAGTACCTTTCTCTGCTGGCTCTTTTTTAGTCTACATTAACCTGGATAAACTCTGGAATAAGCCCAGTGTGAAGCTCACACCGCTGCAGAACTTTGCCAATGGTTGCTTGGCAGCTGGTGTCGCCCAGACTCTCTCCTTCCCCTTCGAAACTGTGAAGAGGAAGATGCAGGTGAGCCTTGCCCGTAAACCACCCGGCACTCGTGTGTGTTGCTCTGAACTCTACCAGAACCCAGCCCAGTGGAATACCACTGTGATGTTCCCCTTAATGGCAGGGCCCTGGGGGAGTGTTTTAGAGCAGGTAGACAAAAGTGCTGGAGAAACTCAGCGGGTGAGGCAGCATCTATGGAGCGAAGGAATAGGTGACGTTTCGGGTCGAAACCCTTCTTCACACAGTAGACATGATTCAGCTTGTAGAGCGGAGTAATTTAGGAGTACAGATACATGGTGTTCAAGAAGGCTTTTGGTACATTGGCTTTCATCAGTCAGGCTATTATGGAAGTTGAGACGTTATGTTACAGTTTGAGATACAGCCTACCGAGTCAGCGCCAACCAGCGATCCCCGCGCACCGACACCATCCTACACACACTGGGGACAATTTACAATTACACCCAGTCAATTAACCTACAAACCTGGACGTCTTTGGAATGTGGGAGGAAACCGGTGTTTCCGGAGAAATCGCACGCAGGTCATGGGGAGAACATGCAAACTCTGTACAGACAATCACCCGTAGTCAGGATCAAACCTGGGTCCCTGGCGCTGTGAAGCAGCAACTCTACCGCTGTGCCACCATTGTACAAGACATTGGTGAGGCTGCATTTTGAGTATTGTGTTCAGTTTAGATCACCCTGCTGTAGGAAGGATGTCATTAAGCTGGAAAAAGTGCAGAGAAGATTGTGCCAGGACTGGAAGGCTTGCGCTATTGGTTGGGCAGGCTGGGATTTTAATCCTTGGAGCGCTGGTGGTTGAGGGGTGATCTTATAGAGGGGTATAAAATAATGAGGAGAATAGCCCTGTGAATGGACAGTGTCTTTTACCAGAGTACGGGATTCAAGAACCAGAGGACATGGGTTTGTCGGAGAGGCAAGATTTAATAGGAACCTGAGGGGAAACCTTTTCATTCTGGCCCAGAACCAGGGGCCACAGCCTTAGAATAAAGGGGAGGGCATTTAAGACTGAGGTGAGAAAAAGCTTTTTCACCCAGAGAGTTGTGAATTTATGGAATTCCCTGCCACAGAGGGCAGTGGAGGCCAAGTCACTGGATGGATTTAAGAGAGAGTTAGATAGAGCTCTAGGGGCTAGTGGAATCAAGGGATATGGGGGGAAAGCAGGCACAGGTTATTGATAGGGGACGATCAGCCATGATCACAATGAAAGGCGGTGCTGGCTCGAAGGGCCGAATGGCCTCCTCCTGCACCTATTTTCTATGTTTCTATGTTCCTATGGTTGGTATATGGAACAAGCTGGCAGAGGAGGTAGTTGAGGCAGGTACGATAACAGCATTTAAAAGCCACTGGGGCAGATATGTGGATAGGTTTAGAGGGATAATGGGACTAGCTTAGATGGTGCATCTTGGTTGGTGTGGGCAGGTTGGGTTGAAGGGCCTGTTTGTGTGCTGTATGACTCCATTCAAACATAGCAACATTAAGCTATTACTCTAGCTGAGGATGGGAGAGAACAAAGAGAAAGAGCTTTAAACATTTCTGCGGCTGAAATTGCCAAATTATTCTATTACAAGCTCATTGTAGAAGTACATGTGTAATCTGGAATCCTTTATACTCTATTGTCACCTGTACGAGGTTTGTTTCCCAGACAATCCGGTAAAATCCTACAGCAGATTTCACCCAGGCAGTACACAGGTGTTGCCACGTTACTGGTGCCGATAAAGTTACAAAAGTTCACCGAACAGTCCTACCTTCTGCCTGTCGCCGCACGTGGCAACAGCAGCCCCCCCCCACCCCGCACACCCCTCCACTGGGTGCCCCATTTGTTCCCCTGATTTCATTCACCTCACCACTCACAACTGCACCGTCAGCCACGAAACTGCCTCTGAATATCTGTGTCTCCATTTCAGATCATTTTTCTAGCAAGCTTCTGATGATCATTTTAATTCTGCTCTTTGCCTCAGTATCAGTTGTTATTAACTGGCCTCCGGTGCAACACGCTGAACCATTTTATTCCCTTAAGGGCCTGTCCCACTTGGGCAATTTTTTAGGCGACTACAGGCGACTAGGCTGTCGCCTGTATGGCCGTGAGTAGTCTCCTCGGTCGCCCAAAGAGTCGTAGGGTCTTTCTGGTCGCCACTGGGTTTTCAACATGTTAAAAAAAATTTGGCGACAGTCGACAACAGTGGGTTGCCACCAATGAGCGTAGCTGGACTTCTCCTGACGTAGGTGCTGTCGTAGGTTGTCACCAGGTGACGTTGGTTGTCGCTGGTGCTGACTTCGGTGAATTCCATTGGCGACTACCCACGTCAACCGGCGACAGGTACCGGCGATTGAATTGTCTTCAGTTGTCGCCGACAGGGCCGTTGATTGTCGTAGCTTGTCGCAGGTGGACATAGGTTGTGGTAGGTGTTGTCCTAGGTGGACGTCCTAATGGGTCGCCGGTTGTCGGTAGCTTGCCGTAGCTTGACGTTGACTAGGTGGTAGGTTGGTGTAGCTTGTCGTAGACATTGTTGTAGGGGGGGTCCAGTCCCCGGTTTTTCGGCGAACTGCTACCACTATGGCTGTCGCCTAAAAAATCGCCTAAGTGGGACAGGCCCATTAGATACACTTTATAACTGAAAATGTTTGCGAGCTTGTTTTTGGCATTAATTGTTTTTTAAATTTCCGTATCTGAACCCATTCTCTTCCTCTGTAGGCACAAAGTCCCCTGCTTCCTCACTACGGAGGTGTAGATGTGCATTTCACTGGAGTCGTGGACTGCTTCAAGCAGATTGTGAAGACAAAGGGTTTTCTAAGTCTATGGAATGGACTTACTGCCAACATACTGAAGGTAATCACCGCCTGTGTAAAAGTACTCTGGATGGGTAGATACAGTAGCTGGAGAAATGGATCTCTTGTGTTGCAGGCACCACATTGATCTGGGTTTGTGTGTGTGCTCAACCACAGACTACAGAGCAGTAACATCAGAAGATTTTCTTCCAGAGGAACAACTGTGCAATAATTATAAAGTGATTTGCTATTATTTGAAATGGTATTGTTTTATCATGGAGGAATACAGAGGGTAGTATTGGTAGACACAAGGAACGGCTGATACGAGAATCTTGTGCAACACACAAAGTGTTGGAGTAACTCAGCGGGGCAGGCAGCATTTGTGGAGAACAGGGATAGCCGATGTTTTGGGTCAGGACCCTTCTTCAGAGGTGAGGTTGGATAAAGCCTGGCAAGTGATAGTTTACTTTTAGACTTTTCAGATACAGCGTGGAAACAGGCCCTTTGGCCCATTGAGTCCGCGCCGACCAGCGATCATCCCGAACACTACTACTATCCTACACACTAGGGACAATTTACCAACAAACCTGTATGTCTTTGGAGTGTGGGAGGAAACCAGAGCACCCAGGGAAAACCCACAATATCACGGGGAGCACGTACAAACTCCATACAGACAGCACCTATAGTCAGGATGGAACCCGGGTCACCGGCGCTGTTAGGCAGCAACTCTACTGCTGTGCCACCGTGCTGCCTGTAGTCCATTTACTGAACGTGAGTACAAATCTCACCACAGTAGCTGAGGAAGATTAATTCCGTTAATTAACTAATCTGCAATAATACGCTTGCCTGGGTAATGGCGATTATGATAGTTTCAGACCGTAGTAAAATGCTAACTGGTTGCCGAGAGGAAGATCGTCATTCCTTATCCGATCTGGCCTCTGTGAGACGCCAGCAATGTGGTCGCCTTGAACTGTCCTCTAAACCAGCATCGTAACCTACAAAATGGAGGTGCAAAGGGCCTTGGGAACGCTGATAGAGGATTCTCAAAAAGTTAATTTGCAAATTGAGTTGGTAGCAAGGAAGGCGAATGCAATGCCAGCATTTATTCAGAGAGAACTAGAATATAAAAACAGGGATGTAATGCGGAGGCTTTATAAGGAACTGGTCAGGCCGCATTTGGAGTTTTGTGAGCAGTTTTGGGCCCCATACCTGAGGAAGGATGTGCTGGAGCTGGAGAGGGTCCAGAGGAGGTTTACGAGAATGATCCCAGGAATGATTGAGTTAACATATGATGAGCATTTGATGGCACTGGGCTTGTACTCGCTGGAGTTTGGAAGGATGAGAGGACACCTCATTGAAACTCACCGAATAGTGAAAGGCCTGGATAGAGTGGATGTGGAGAGGATGTTTCCACCAGTGGGAGAGTCAAGGACCAGAGGGTACAGGTTCGGAATGAAAGGATATTCTTTGAGAAAGGAGATGAGAAGGATTTTTGTTACTCCGAGGATGGTAAATCTGAGGAATACATTGCCACCATGTTGATATATTATGACACACACAGTGATTTCAACACATGGCCTGCAAGAATTGAGGAAGGTGAGTCACTACCCTTTACAGATGGATAATAAATGTTGGCATTACTGCAGAACCCACCTCAGCTGGGAGAGGAATAATAAAAATACTTTGAACTGTTATCTAATATCTACCGCAACTACACAGCTTTATTCTTGGCTTTAACCACAACCTTCTTAACTCCCCTTCTTATTCCCATTCTGACCTCACTGTCCTGGGCCTCCTCCACTGTCAGAGTGAGGTCACAAGCAAACTGGAGGGACAGCACCTCATATTCCGCTTGGGGAGCTTACAACACAATTGTACGGACATTGAGTTCTCCAGTTTTAGATAATACCCTCCCCCCCCTCGCTTTCCCCGTCCCCCCGCTTTTCCTTGTATCCCATTCTAATGCACACCCATTTATCTGACTATCTCGGCCCCTTTCCCCACATCCTCATCCGCCTATATCCCTCTCTCTGACTTCACTTTTCACCCCTCTTCTCTCCTTATCTGGCACCTTTCTATCTCCTTTGCCTCGCCAGCCTTTGTCCACCCATCTGCCAAATAAACCCCTCTCACCTGTATCCACCAATCGCTCGCCTGGTTTTGTCGCACCCCCCACAATTTTTCCATCTTTCTCCCCTCTACCACAAGAGTTGAACAGGTACTTCGGATCTGTCTTCACTAAAGAAGACACAAACAATCTCCCAGAAGTACTGGAGGACAGAGGATCTAAGGGGGTCGAGGAACTGAAAGAAATTTTCATTAGGCGAGAAATAGTATTGGGTAGGCTAATGGGACTGAAGGATGATAAATCCCCGGGGCCTGATGGTCTGCATCCCAGGGCCCACAGGGAGGTGGCTCTAGAAATAGTGGACGCATTGGTGATCATTTTCCAATGTTCAATAGATTCAGGATCAGTTCCTGTGGATTGGTGGATAGCTAATGTTATCCCACTTTTCAAGAAAGGAGCAAGAGAGAAAACGGGGAATTACAGACCAGTTAGCCTGACCGGTGGTGGGAAAGATGCTGGAGTCAATTATTAAAGAGGTAATAATGGGGCATTTGGATAGCAGTAAAAGGATTAGTCCAAGTCAACATGGATTTATGAAAGGGATATCATGCTTGACTAATCTTCTGGAATTTTTTGAGGATGTGACAAGTAAAATGGATGAAGGGGAGCCGGTGGATGTAGTGTATCTAGACTTTCAGAAAGCCTTTGATAAGGTCCCGCACGGGAGACTGGTGACTAAAATTAGAGCACATGGTACTGGGGGTAGGGTGTTAATGTGGATAGAAAATTGGTCAGCAGACCGGAAGCAAAGAGTAGGAGTGAACGGGTCCTATTCAGAATGGCAGGCAGTGGCGAGCGGAGTGCCGCAAGGCTCGATGTTGGGGCTGCAACTGTTTACCATATATATTAATGATTTGGAAGAGGGAATTAGGAGCAACACTAGCAAGTTTGCAGATGACACAAAGCTGGGTGGCAGTGTGAACTGTGAACAGGATGTTAGGAAGTTGCAGGGTGACCTGGACAGGTTGAGTGAGTGGGCAGGTGCGTGGCAGATGCAGTATAATATAGATAAATGTGAGGTTATCCACTTTGGTGGCAAAAACAAGGGGGCAGATTATTATCTCAATGGGGTTAGGTTAGGTAAGGAGGAGGTACAGCGAGACCTGGGTGTCCTTGTACACCAGTCACTGAAAGTTGGCGTGCAGGTACAGCAGGCAGTGAAGAAAGCTAATGGAATGTTGGCCTTCATAACAAGAGGATTTCAGTATAGGAGTAAAGAGGTTCTTCTGCAGTTGTATAGGGCTCTGGTAAGACCATATCCAGAGTATTGCGTACAGTTTTGGTCTCCTAATTTGAGGAAGGACATCCTTGTGATTGAGGCAGTGCAGCGTAGGTTCACGAAATTGATCCCTGGGAATGCAGGACTGTCATATGAGGAAAGATTGAAAAGACTAGGCTTGTATTCACTGGAGTTTAGAAGGATGAGGGTGTTCTTATAGAAACATATAAAATTATAAAAGGACTGGACAAGCTAGATGCAGGAAAAATGATCCCAATGTTGGGCGAGTCCAGAACCAGGGGCCACAGTCTTAGAATAAAGGGGAGGCCATTTAAGACTGGGGTGAGAAAAACATTTTCACCCAGAGAGTTGTGATTTTGTGGAATTCCCTGCCACAGAGGGCAGAGGAGGCCAAATCACTGGATGGATTTAAGAGATAGTTAGATTGAACTCTAGGGGCTAGTGGAATCAAGGGATATGGGGAGAAGGCAGGCATGGGTTTGTTGATTGGGGACGATCAGCCATGATCGCAATGAATGGCGGTGCTGGCTCGAAGGGCCTAATGGCCTCCTCCTGCACTTATTTTCTATGTTTCTGTTTCTAATCAGTCTGAAGAAGGGTTCTACCCAAAACGTCACCAATCCATGATCTCCAGAGATGCTGCCACACCCACTGAGTTACTCCAGTAGTTACTCCATCAGTCTGATGGAGGGTCTCGACCCGAAACGTTACCTATTCCTTCTCTCAGTAGATGCTGCCTCACCCGCTGAGCTTTTCCTGCATTTTTTTTGTCTGCCTTCGATTTTTCCAGCATCTGCAGTTCTTTCTTAAACAAATACTCCAGCACTTTTATGTCTTTGCACAACCTTATCGGGGGCCTACTGGGAATCCACAGGGCCGGATCAGTCGGGTCAATGTGCCAGAAAGGAGCTGGCATATATTAGGATGGCATATTTGATGATAATATTCACTAAATGACACCAAGTGCTGGCAAAAGCGTTCAGGCGACAGCTGCTACAGAAACAGCCACAGATCAAAAGCTTTACCTGTATTATCTGCACATGAAATCCCTTTCTAATCCCAGCTCGAAGACCAGCAGCTCCCATTTCTACACTCACGCAGTTAGGATTAACTTACTTTATAATCTTTATATCAGTTTGAAGAAGGGTCCCGACCCAAAACGTCATCTGCCCATGGTCTCCAGAGATGCTGCCTGACCTGCTGAATTACTCCAGCACTTTGTGTCTTTTTTTTTTGTAATGTCGCATCTGCAGTTCCTTGCCCCTCCATTTTATTGCTTTATATTCTATCTGTTAGAGCTCCCTCTCTATTGGACAGGGTGGGTAAAATGCTTGAGTGTCAAGTACATTTATTGGACAAACATATTATCTTTAGCGTTATGTTTATTGTTGTCACATGTAACGAGGTACAGTGAACAGATTTGTTTGGCATTCTAAACAATCACATTAGATTAGATTATACTAGACCAAGTGCAAACTGCTCCCCCAACGCAGCCGTTCCCTACCCGTAGCCCCCACGGGAGACGTGGTCCTCCAACTCAAGCGGCTCAGGAATCAGCAGTGCGGCTGTTTTTAAATGGCGTCTTTGAGGCGAGATGCGGGTGCCAGCAGCCGTCATGGTCGCTGGCCAGCAGGAGGCGACAAAATGAGTGAGTGGGGGGGGGGGGGGGGGGGGGAGAAGGATTTTATTAAAAATGTGTACATAAAAACGACGAAATTTAATGAGGAATGGATACTTGGAATGAAAAGTGAAATCTCTACCGAAATGGAAAAAAATCAGGGCGTTTGTGGGTCGGGTGTTGTCGTGGCAACGAATCAAAGGCTGGCAGCCACAAGTCAGAAATACACACAGCCACACAGCCAGACACACACACAGTTTTATATATATATAGATAGATATAAAACAATCAAGTCAAAGTTGAGTACAGTAGCTGATCGCTGGTTGGTGTGGACGTTGTGGGCTGAAGGACCTGTTTCCACACTGTGTTTCTAAACTAAATTAAACTGTGCCACATTCTTGGTTCTTGTTACTGTGTGGGATTCCACCGGAAACTCCCGTTTCCTTCCACAATAAGTTTAGGTTTATTATTGTCACATGTAACGAGGTACAGTGAACAGGTTTGTTTTGCATGCTAAACAATCTGATCAAATAATATCTATAGAAACAATCAAGTCAAACTCAAGTGCAATAGGTGGAGCAGAGAGGAAGATGTGCAGTGCAGTAAATCCTTTGTCGTTTTGTCTGCCTCTTGTAACCAATGCTCTGATTTAATTTTCAGATTGTTCCCTACTATGGTTTGATGTTCAGCACCTTTGAGTTCTGTAAGCGGGCCTGTCTGTACAGGAACGGCTACATCGTGTCGCCACTGAGCTACCGGCTCAGCCCAGGAGTCGACCAGAGCTTGAGGGCCGACGAGCTGCAGGAACTGAAGAGGTTGATCGGGGGAAAGAGCTTCGAGACGGGCCGACCCTCGATCGGCAACAAGTGGTGGGGCTGAGAGAGACCCGACTGTGAGGACCTGTGACAGGGCCCTTGTAACGTCAATCACAGACTGCCCCCGGGAGGGCAAAAAGATCCCGTCTCTCTCAATAACTCAAGCTGCACTTTACACAAAACGTCGATCAGTTAATAGCAAAGGGGAGGCTCCCCTTCTCGAGGTGATTTACGCCTGTTATTTAACAAACAGGACAGCCCAGCATCACCATCAAATACCCTGCAGTCTCAAACATTGATAGCTTCTCCTAGAATTAATTTGATTTCCGATACGCAAAATTGGTTTCCACGTTTTAAGGCGTGCGGGGGAAAGATTTAAAAGCGACCTGAGGAGTAGGTTTTTCCCACAGACGGTGGCTGGTGTATGGAATGAGCTGCCAGAGGAAGAGGGGGCATTTGCACAGTCTAAAGAGGGAGATGCGGCCCAAATGCAGGCAAGTGGGACGAGCTCAGCTCGGCAACTTGGTCAGCATGGGGAGTTGGGCAAACCCATTACCGTGGTGAATAATGCCAGGACTCTGTACCTTTTTTTAATGATTGGTGGAGTGCGATCTGTGGGTGCTGACTGCACCCACCCATAGACCTGGGTAAAGTAAACAATGGCAATGTAGAACCATAATAGTCTGAATGTGCAAGACAGGGACATTATCTGTAATGCTCTGGTTCAAAAGCTTTCATTTTATATTGTGCCTTTGCCCTAATAAAATACGCCAAAGATCTTCCAAAGAGAAAATGAATGCCTGAACCAAAGAAAGAAAGTGAGGAGGTGAGGCCATGTGCAAACACAACCCTGAGTGTGGAAAGTTACCTACTTACAATTCTGGGAGAACATCCAAAAGTATGCTTTACGAGTCGGGCTAAGGGATAAAGGATAGCGATCCAGTGACACAGTAACACCGAGACCGATACCAACTGGGGCGGCACGGTGGCGCAGCAGCAGAGTTGCTGCCTTACAGCGCCAGAGACCCAGGTTCGATCCTGACTATGGATGCTGTCTGTATGGAGTTTGTACGTTCTCCCCGTGACCGTGTGGGTTTTCCCTGGATGCTCCGGTTTCCTCCCACATTCCAAAGACGTACAGGTAATAATAATAATAATAATAATAATAATAATATCTTTTATAGTCATTGTACATCAGTGCAACGAGATTTCGTATGCAGCTTCCAACCGATGTAAAAAAAAGTAAAATAAATAAATAAACTGTGCGACGTGACCATCTGAGGGAGACAGTCCAGGGGGGATGGGGGGCACTCAGCAGGGCCGGTTCAGAGCCGCTATAGCTCTGGGAATAAAGCTGTTTCTGAGTCTGGAGGTTCGGGCGTAGAAGGCCTTGTAACGTCTGCCGGAGGGAAGTAGTTCGAACAGTCCGTTACAAGGGTGTGAGGAGTCTTTATGGATGCTGACGGCCTTCCTGAGGCACCGTGTGTGGTAGATGCCCTCCAAGGCTGGTAGCTGTGTCCCAATGATCCTCTGCGCTCTGTGGACGACGCGCTGAAGAGCTCTCCTCTCCGTCTCCGTGCAGCTGAGATACCACACAGAGATGCCATACGTTAATATGCTCTCTGTGGTGCAGCGGTAGAAGGTTGTCAGCAGCTGTTGGGGCATACCAGTCTTTTTTAATGTCCTCAGGAAGAACAGTCGTTGCTGAGCCTTCTTGACCAGCGCAGCGGTGTTGGTGGACCATGTGAGGTCCTCTGAAATGTGAGTGCCCAGAAACCTAAAGGTGGACACTCTCTCCACACTTTCCCCGTAGATGGAGATTGGGGCGTATTCTCCATTATGGTGAATTCTCCATTATGGTGAATTCTCCTGAAGTCAATAATCAGCTCCTTGGTCTTAGAGGTGTTTAGTGACAAGTTGTTACGTGCGCACCAGTCTGCCAGGTTCTGCACCTCCACTCTGTATTGTTGTTTGTAGGTCAATTGTAGGTCAATTGGCTTTGCTAAAGATTGTAAATTGTCCCTAGTGTGCAGGATAGCGTTAATGTACAGTGTATAGTTAAACCAGTGTATAGGCTGGTTGGCACAGACTTGGAGGGCCGCAGGGTCTGTTTCCATGTTTTATCTCTAAACTAAACTAAAACCTGAAGGTGATTATTTTTTCTATAGTATTCTGGATATTAGAATGCACTTTATGACCCGACATTAAAAAAACAACTTAATTTCTAACCTATTTATTATCAGTCACAGCAACAACATATTTATTAGCAGTCTTTTTATTGTAAATAAAGTTGGCCAGGACACTTCATTTGAACTTTAAACTGGTTGCCAAGACTCACCAGACAATATTAAGATTAAGCCTGAAAGAGGGAGTTTTAAGAAAGGTTGAACGAGAGAGAGAGATTTCAGAAGGCTTGGGGGCGTGCATGTTGAGTTTAGTTTGGTTTATTGTCATGTGTACCGAGGCACAGTGTAAAGCTTTTAAGCTTAAAAACTAACCAGTCAGCAGAAAGACAATACATGATTATAATTGAGACATCCTCAGTGTACAGAAAACAGGAATAACGTTTAGTGCTAGATAAAGTCCAATCAAAGATAGTCCGAGGGTCTCCAATGAGATAGATAGTAGCTCAGGACTGCTTCTAGTTGTTGGTAGGATGGTTCAGTTGCCTAATAACAACTGGGAAGAAACTGTCCCTGAATCTGGGGGTGTGCGTTTTCGCACTTCTATTCCTTGTTGCCATATGGGAAATACCATGTTGACTAGCATTCAGTCAAGGTTAAGGGATGAGAGCTTTAGCGTATGGAGAGAAAGCTGAGAGTTGTCAACAAACACGGAGATTGTTGTGATTTGAGATGTAGTGGGTGAGGGGTAACGTGTGGGGGATAATAAGTAGAAGGATTACATTTTGAACCAATCCCTGTGGCACGGTGGCGCAGAGTTTCCAGACTTACAGCGCCAGGGACCCGGGTTCGATCCTGACTACAAGTGCTGTCTGCACGGAGTTTGTACGTTCTCACCGTGACCTGCGTTGAGTTTCTCCGAGGTCTCCGGTTTCCTGCTACACTCCAAAGACGTGCAGATTTGTAAGCTAATTGTCTTGGTATAATTGTAAAATTGTCCCTAGAGTGTGCAGGATAGCGTTAGTATACGGGGAATCGCTGGTCGGCAAGGGCCGGAGGGCCTGTTTCCACGCTGTATCTCTAAACTAAACTAAACTTTCAAGCAAATATCCACACCAGCCACGGCCCAATTGCTTTATTGCCCACATTGGAAAGGTTAACTTTGGTCTTCCTGCCTCTGTAACACGGATTTGTGAAACAGAATCTAGAACAAATTTAACAAGACACACTGTTTTACCGATCAGAGTTTTTGCCATTTCTCAGTACTAATATTATAAGATGCTGAGATGGATGAGAAATGTGTTCAATATTACACTTACATTCCATACCATTTGATGCTTATGGTGGCCAAAGATAGACATTCTTCTGATTATCTCACATTTTTAATGATGGTTTAAGTTATATGTTTATTACATGTTAAATAAAGATTCAAAGATAACTGAAATGTTAGTTGGGAAACTGTTGTTCCATGCAGGAGACTCTCAGTATATCAGAAGGAGTGCTTCTTCAATCATTCATCCATAAGTAGATGATTGATCAAGGTATGACATCCCAGAATAGCTGTGGGTATATTTAGAGCAAGTTTTATTAAGTAGAGGTCTTCCTTCCTCTACTTGTCTGACCTTCTGAACAGCATCATGGTTACAGGAGTCTTGGTTTCTTGGTCCTCCAAAATATTCCAAATGGAATTTAAACTGGAGGTGGTGAAGGGAGGGCTTAAACCAGAAAGGGTTATTGGGAAGAAAGAGCTACTTTAAATTTAGTTGCATCTGGTTGGGTAACTATAGTAGGGTGGAGATTATTCCATGCTTTAATTGTGTGTGCGGGGGAAGAACGAATTGCTGTACACATCTGTCTTTGTAGCTGGGATCACAAATTGGATTGAATGCCCTCGTCTGCTCCTAATTGGTTTGGGTTTGGTGTAGGTCTTGTAGTATATGTCGAGCTGACCATTTAACATTTTGTAAAAACAGGTCAAACGGTGAGCTTCACGTCTGTCTTGGAGAGGGTTCCACCCCAGAGAATTCAGAAGTTTGGTGACACTCGCTTCTCTCTCATAGGTGTTAGTAACAAATCGAGCTGCCTGTCTTTGGACACGTTCGATGGAAGAAATGTTTTTATTTGTGTATGGGTCCCATGCTGCAACTGCTTAGTCCAAATGAGGTCTAACGAGGGTGAAGTATAGCTTCTCCTTGACAGAAGTTGAACAATGATGAAAGTTGCGCCTCAGAAAGTTTAGGACACCTGTTGCTTTCACCGTTGCATGATGAGTCTGACCATTCCAACGCAGATCATTCTGCAATTTGATGCCAAGATACTTGGTTTGTTTGGATTCTTCAAGGGTCGTACCAAGTATATTGTAAGATGTTTCTCCTGGAGTCAGTCTTCTCCTTGCGTATGGCGTGCACAGCCTAAAGTTGTAGGTCAACTTGTTCTATTTGATCTATTTGTTTGTGCACACCACGTTGATTGCATTAGTCGAAACAGGGTGGACCACGTGAAGGTTGCAATCTCCCACCCCACAGGTGTCAGTGTTAGGGTAGTACTTTGACTGTGATGGAGTTGGAGCCATAGTGATGATCACTGTGGTGGCTGGTTCATGGTGACATGTGAAATGTTGGCTTCCCTTTGCTCACTCTCGCGGTTGTACTTCAAGCAGATCCCGACTGCCCTTGGTTCCAAGTTTCACCTTCTTTTCCTATCACATTCCATCGTCTGTGGCCATTTGCTGCCTCCGCCCATCGCCTGCCAGCTCCGTCACTGTTTCCACGTTCCCCTCCCCCAGCCAATCTACCTCTCCACAGGGGCGGCAGCGTGGCACAGCGGTAGAGCTACTGCCTTATAGCGCCAGAGATCCGGGTTCAAACATCTGACCATTCTGGATGAATGTACCTTTGGATTTAATGATGATCCTGTAAAATTTATGGCCACTCATTTTAGACTTCCTATAAGTTGAATCAACTTCCTGACCTCGTCTGACGGAATCCTTTCACAAAGACTTTCATCGATCCACAGGAAGGTTGGCGCTGTAATTAAGACGGTGACGGTATACGGGAAGGGTCAAGTAAGTCCTTTAAAAGAGGGGAGAGAAGGAGTGGAGACAACTTTTAAGAAGCCAGAGATACACGGCTGTGAAGCTCGGCAGACATTTAACATTACCGGTCGGTTATCCTTGGTTCTGGCGGCGACCATAATGAGGCTGCGACTAGTTCCCAGAATGTGGGAACTCCTCACAACCATGAAGGCAACTCCCCGGCAACCACCCGCGGACATGTGGCGACCGCATAGTCTCCAGCAGTCGTCTAAAAAGTCGCCTACGTGGGACGGGCTCATTTCTCTCTTTTCTAGAGAAAAGAGGCCCCATTTTATTTTAATACTTACTGACAGCTAGAGTTGTGACGATTTTTGGATTTAGTAAAGATGTCACTGTGAAATATGACATATGGTCAGGATCTTTTGCCTGGAGATTCAATCTAAAATAGGGCTCCATGTTCTCAGGAAAAGGATGACACACTTGAGAATGAGATTAATAGGAATCGCCTTCCTAAGAATTATCTTTAGACTTTAGAGATGCAGCGTGAAATTAGGCCCTTTGGCCCACCGAGTCCGCACCGACCTGAGATCCCCCCCACATTAACATTACCCTAAGCACACTAGGGTCAATTTACATTTATACCAAGCCAATTAACCTACAAACCTGTACGTCTTTAGAATATGGGAGGAAACCAATGATCTTGGAGAAAACCCACGCACTCCGTACAGACAGCACCCGTAGTCAGGATCGAACCCGGGTCTTTGGCGCTGTAAGGCAGCAACTCTACTGCTGTGCCTCCATGCTGCCTGTCCCAGATACCTGTGGATGTTTATTCAAAGATTATTGGGCCATTGGGAATCAAGCGTTGTAGAGACTGGACAGGCAAGTTGAGAGGAAAGATTGGATATCATGTGTTCCATCTCATGGTGAATCCCACCAACTCACATTGATTATTTGGCACAATGGTTCTTTATTATCACAGGTACTAAGGTGAGGTGAAATCCTTCTTTTGCATACAGTTCAGTATAATTATTGCCATACATAAATACAATCCCAGATTAAGTACAGAGTTTACAGAAAAATCCCAGCGTTTGCTGGAGTCGCCAGCTTTTGGCACCATTTTCAAAATCCCAGCCTCCGCTGGCCACATAGTCCCAATGCAGCCGTCATCTCATTCCGGATCGTCCAGCGAACCATTGCCTTGCCTTACCTTCAGCCTTCCTTGGCCCAGGGGTGCCTCCCGCAGCCGACCTTGAGGGTGCAGAATTTAAGACCCCAGTTTTTCTTACCGCGTTCTAGTGATCTCCGTCGTCGCCATCTCCCTCCACCCTCCTCTCTGGTCCTCGGGTTCGGCGGCTCCCTCTACAGGCGGGTGGCCTGTTCTGCAGTGGGTGAGCCAGGCCGGAGTAGGGCTGTGGCCCATTGGGTCCTTACCACCATATGGCCCAAGCATGGGCGGAAATCCTGGGGGGGGATCTGTCCCCCCCATGCTTTGAGAGGTGGGGGACAATCCCCCCCCCCCATGCTTTGTGAAACATGTTGCAGCAAAACCGCCTTGGAATTTTTAATTTTTAAAAAGCTCTCGGGTTTAATGAGTTCTGCAGAATGATTGGAGTCATTTATCACTTGATTCCTCTGAGACGAAAATGATTTGTTAACTGATTTGTTAACTGCCACTGTTAGCGCTTGTTAACTGCCATCGTTATACAATGATATGCATTCCTCCGTAAATATAATTGTGTTTTGACCTTCAAGTATTACTGACGCGGCGTTCCTTTGAATAAAATTCACGGGAGAATTTCTTAAAAATGTCTGATGCGTGTACAATTACCATTTGAACTTTGGATGTATTGGTGGATGTCATGGGAAAGATTTAAACGGGTATAGGACGGGCATTAAGGGCTCCGGACTGCGAGCACGGGCTTCCTGGTGTGCAGGTACAGTCCCTCATTCACCCACGTTATTTAGTAATTTTTACCCATCATTTCCCTTGATAGTTGTCTTGCACACTTGTCACTGGGCCGCCAGGAATTTGTGTCCCCATCTCCCCCCCCCCCCCCCCCCCCATGTTTTAAAAGCAATTTCTGCCCATGGCCCCAATGGGTCACAACGAATATATGTAGCAATGTTACAACATTTTGAGATTTTAAAAATCAAGTGCAATTTATCCCATCAGATAAAGCGTAAAAAGAAGTTTAATTTGACACCTAATTCACTTTCATCTCTTCAGTATTAAAAAGGTTATGGCCATTTTCATACTCGGAAATTAGCATCTTGTTCCCTATTGCTTTTCCATTGTCTTAACACAAAAGCTGTGATCAAGGACAGTCAAATGGCCATAACTTTATTAAAAAGTAAGAGAACTGAAAGAAATTTTCAGTTATTGTAGATTGAAGCATTCTGAAACAAATATTAAACAATTTTACTTGGATGACCTGAAATTAAAGCATATAATTAGTTAGTTACCCAATTGTAGCTAATTCCAAAATTCAATTACTAGATCTAAACATCTATCCATTTCTTAAGAAAAGATTTACATTTTTAAATAGCCTAAATGTCCAAATAACATTCACACAAGAATTCACAATAAAATATGATTTTAAAATCTCATTGTCATAAATTTATAGGCCAAATGGAAGGAATTTAGTGTTTAATTGCTGTAAATTAATGGCCATTTAAATCATCTTGCGAGTGGGATTTTGTGGAACGCGCTGGTTTGGAACGTTGCGGTTGCAGTGTATTTGAGCCCCATGTCGGCATGGAAAATACTGCTGGTTCGGATGGGCTCCAAGTCACCTTCTCGTAACTTAAAATTTTGATTAAAGGGATCTTAAGAAGTACTTTTTAATGTAAAAATAAACAGCCTACCTTGCCTTGTCCCTTATATGAGATCCGTTCCGTTGTTGGCGTTCACGGCTTTAGAAGATGATTTTTAATTTACTCTAACAATTAAATTATCCAGCGCTAATTTTAATAAACTTTATTAAACGGCAGTCGAAGCGATTTTTCTTGAGCAACTAAACAGCCTAACAGATCGATTTGAATAGGCTGCAGAAAAATCGCATTTTAAACCCGCCCCCTCTCAAAGGCGCCAAAGTCGCGCACACGGGCAGCGGCAGAACTGCAGCGCTGCTGAAGGTAAGTTTTGTAACATACCTAATATATGACATCCAGGAACCTTCCTTCCATTGACTCCATCTACGCTGCCTCAGCAAGGCCACCAGCATAATCAAGGACCAGTCTTATCCTGGTCACTCCCTCTTCTCCCCTCTCCCATCAGGCAAGTGGTACAGAAGTGTGAAAACGCACACCTCCAGATTCAGGGACAGTTTCTTCCTAGCTGTTAGGAACCATCTAGTTACCTGAGCTACTATCTACCACACTGGAGATCCTATGACTATCTTTGATCGGCCTTTACTGGACTTTATCTTGTACTAAACGTTATCCATGTTATTTCCTTTATCATGTATCTGTACACTGTGGATGGCTCGGTTGTAATCATGTATTGTCTTTCTGCTGACTGGTTAGCATGCAGTAAAAAGCTTTTCACTGTACCTCTGTACACGTGACAATAAATTAAACTCAACTCAACCCAAACCACCACACTTGGAAATGAAAGTGGCATTAACAATTCTATTGCTTTAGCACTGATCTGACCTTAGTTCTTACAGCTATCATCACCTCAGTCACTGAAAGGTGAAGTTTCAAAGTTCTGGGCTGTCCCATATTTTATTGATCATGTCCTTTGTACCTTAAGTAATTTGATAAAGATAAAATGTCAAAGGATATTGTGAACAGAAAGAACTATGGGACTACTTCATTAAGAGTAAAAAGGTCAGATAAACTTGATTGGGCAAAAAATCCGTACCTCTCCCATAAAATTCCCTAATTATGATTAATATTTCTATGAACATACTTTATTTGAGCCACACCTTGGCTAAACTAAGGGTGGATATTAATGTCCCTATCTCCTGGCATTCTCACTCATTGCTGTTGAATGCAAATTCTGATCTGGCCTAAGCTTCTCAAAGTTTTGTAAAAAGTGACAAAAACTTTGCAGTAAGACTTTGAGTTAAGACGGACACAGGTGGTGCCCATATATTGCATTGTGACCCTCTCCTTGGTTGCCTCTGACCCATACTCACCCACGTCACTCGCTCATATCTGAAGAAGGGTCTCCAGACGAAACTCTACCCATTTCTACAGAGATGCTGCCTGACCCGTTGAGTTAGTCCAGCATTTTGTGTCTTAGCATTTGTGTAGGAAGGAACTGCAGATGCTGGTTTAAACCGAAGATAGACACAAAAAGCTGGAGTGATTCAGCAGGACAGGCAGCATCTCTGGAGAGAAGGAATGGGTGACGTTTCGGGTGGAGACCCTTCTTCAGACTGGTTGGGAAAAAGGTGAAACGAGAGATAAAGACGATGATGTCGAGAGATAAGAACAATGAATGAAAGATATGCAAAAAAAGTTACGATGATAAAGGAAACAGGCCATTGGTAGCTGTTTGTTAGGTGAAAATGAGAAGCTGGTGTGACTTGGGTGGAGAAGGTATAGAGAGAGATGGAATGCTGGGGTTACTTGAAGTTAGAGAAATCAATATTCATACCACAGCAAAATATGAGATGCTGTTCCTCCAATTTGTGTTTAGCCTCACTCTGACAATGGAGGAGACCTAGGACAGAAAGGTCAGTGTGGGAATGGGAAGGAGACTTAACGGGTTTAGCAACCGGGAGATCAGGTAGGTTTAGGCGGACTGTGCGAAGGTGTTCCGTGAAACGATCGCCTGGTCTACATTTGGTCTCGCCGATGTATAAGAGTCCACATCGTGAACAACAGATACAGTAGATAAGGTTGGAGGAGGTGCAAGTGAACCTCTGCCGAACCTGAAAGGACTGTCGGGGTCCCTGGACAGAGTCGAGGGAGGAGGTATAGCGACAGGTGTTACATCTTCTGCGGTTGCAGGGGAAGGTACCTGGGGAGAGGTTGGTTTGGGTGGGATGGGATAGGTTAACCAGGGAGTTGCAGAGGGAATGGTCTCTGCGGAAAGGGGTGGAGATGGGAAGATGTGACTAGTGTTGGGATCCCGTTGGAGGTGGCGAAAATTTTGGAGGATTATGTGTTGCATGCGATAGCTGATGGGGTGGAAGGTAAGGACTAGGGGGACTCTGTCTCTGTTGCGACTAGGGGGAGCAAGGGCGGAGCTGTGGGGTACCGAGGAGACTCGAATGAGGGCCTCATCTATGATGGGAGAGGGGAATCCCCGTTCCCTAAAGAATGAGGTCATCTCAGATGTCCTGGTATTGAACACCTCACCTTGGACGCAGATGCAGCGTAGACGGAGGTATTGGGAGTAGGGCTTAGAGTCATTGCAGGAAGCAGGGTGGGAAGAAGTGTAGTCAAAATAGTTGTGGGAGTCAGTGGGTTTGTAATATTCATCAGCCGATAGTCTATTTCCTGTGATGGAGACTGTGAGATCAAGAAAGGGGAGGGAGGTGTTGAAGAAGGTCCAAGTAATTTGAATGCAGGATGGAAATAGGTGGTGAAGTTGATGAAGTCCATGAGTGCTGCATGGGTGCAGGAGGTAGTACCAATGCAGTCGTCAATGTAGCGGAGATAGAGAAGTTGATGAAGTCCATGATTTTGTGACTGTCCACCAGGGGGCATATGACATTAAGATCATTCAAAATGTAGATTTTAAAATAACGGAGGATTTTTCATCCAATTACTCCCAAGCATTTTCCTGTAATTTTCCTCGTACAATCCAGTTGATCAGTGGCATAATATCACACCCCTGATATTATGTGCAGGTAGAATATATTTGGTCTTGGCATCATCTTGGGTACAGACATTGCATGCCGGAGGGCCTGTTCTTGTGCTGTGCTGTACAATCTTCTATCTATCTAGCTATCTAAATATTACCGGAGTTGTTTTTAATAATATCCTGGGACAGAGAATTCTAAATGTTGACCATCCTCTGAGTGAAGACATTTATCCTAAACTAATTTTAAGCATACACTTTTCTTTCAGGAAGTCAACAGCACAGATGCCCTTTAAAAATAATTCAATTTCCCTCCCTTTTGTTTGTAGAAACAAGAGAGTTTAGACAGGGAGTTCCAGGATTCAGGCCAATGATGAAGAAAAGATAGTGATTATATTTCCAAAGCAGGATATGTGAGATGTGACTTGGGGGGAACCAGCAGGTGGTGGCAGTTTGTGGGTTTTGGATACACTGTTTAGTTTAAGTTACAGATAAGGCATGGAAACAAGTCCTTCGGCCCACTTATTCCAAGCCGACCATCAATCATCTGTTCACATTAGTTCCATGTTATCCCACTTCCTCTTCCACTCCCTACACACTATGGGAAACTTATAGAGGCCAATTGATCTACGAACCCGCACGTCTTTGGGATGTGGGAGGAAACCAGAGCGCCCAGAGGAAACCCATGCCGTCACAGAGAACATGCAAACCCCACACAGTCTGCTCTGGGAACCACGCCACAGGATCCATGGAGTCATTTCCCTGCAGTGCCTGCAGGATGTTCCGTGCTGACCACTGCCTGATGGACCTGTGGTCAAAGGTGTTGGTCCGGAACAACCTTTCCACAAAGGACTGGTGGTGCGGCAATGTCCAGCTGACTGGCACATTGTGCGGCATCTGTGCCAGGCCCATCCTTTGCAACACCAGGGACAGATAGAACCTCAGCAGGTAGTGACCAGTGGCGGACTGGGTCTAAAAATATTGGTTGCCAGGAGACAAAGGGGGCCCACCCACAACTACAATGCTATCATTTAACAGGGGCCCACTTGCCATCACTTGCTATCACTTCATCAGGGGCCCACTTGCCATCGGGCAAGCTGACACCCTGGCCAATCCGCCACTGGTAGTGACACTTGGCTTTGACACCTGCTTTGGCCTACGCACAGCTTGAAGCAGCCACACACAGTATTGAATGGCCGAGTTGGCTCGAAGAGCAGTGTGGCCCACTCCTGCTATTTATCTTGTTTTTATATTTCAAAGCAACCATATTTCATTGATTTAAACATAAACCAACGGACAGATTTATAATGTTTTAAAATTAACTGTGTTTTGATTTAAAATATGTAACCTGCTGCACTGAAATGTATGGTTTCCTAGTTTAAATAGTTTTGTATTTAAGGGTCGTCCCACTTGTGCGATTTTTTCGGCGACTGTCACAGTCGTAGCAGGTCGCTGAAAAAGTGGCGACTAGAACACCATGTGAAAACTGCCTGGTCGCCTGTAGTCGCTGAAAAAATCGCCTAAGTGGGACAGGCCCAATATTGTGATCATTAATGTAGAACGAATGATCAGTAAATTCAATAAATATAAAAGTGACAAGTTGCATTGATAGTACGACTCTTAATTAGGATGGAATTTATCCTGTCACTGAAAATACATTCTCCATTGAAATCATACTCAGTTTGTTCATGTTATGATCCTGGTATTTTTTGCTGCAGATTTAACACATGATTTACTTATGGTAGGCTGCACATTTCATGTTCGGTAAAGATTTTTTTTCTCTCTGTGGTCTTTCTTTCTACAAACTACTGCTACATAACAGGGAACCAGCCTGTCAGTATGGATTACAAAGACTCTTTGATACCTGTACCACATCCAAACGTAACACGTTGTATCAAACTACAGCAGAGCAGGAAAGAAGCAAAATGGTAATAACAATATCAGTGTAGATAATACAAAATACGGATTAAAGTCCACAAGATGGTACAAAGCAAAATTCTTCAACAGATCGGGTGCACAGTGGTAGAGCTGCTGCCTCAAAGCGCTAGAGACCCGGGTTTGATCCTGACCACGAGTGCTGACAGTGTGGAGTTTGCACACAGTATGGAGGGTGCCACAATGGAACAGCTGGTAGAGCCGCTGCCTCAGAACTCCAGATACCCGAGTTTAATTCTGACCTTGGGTGCTGTTTGTGTGGGGTTTGCATGTTCTCTGTGACGGCATTGGTTTCCTCTGGGCGCTCTGGTTTCCTCCCACATCCCAAAGACGTGCGGGTTCGTAGATCAATTGGCCTCTATAAATTTCCCCATAGTGGAAGAGGAAGTGGGATAACATGGAACTAATGTGAACAGATGATTGATGGTCGGCTAGGAATAAGTGGGCCGAAGGACTTGTTTCCAGTCCTTATCTCGAAATTAAACTAAACAGTGTATCCAAAACCCACAAACTCTGCCACCACCTGCTGGTTCCCCCCAAGTGATGGTCAGCGTGAAATCGGTGGACCAAGGCCCTGTTTCCATGCTGCATCTGTTAATCAATCTGAACTGGTCTATCAAACCCTCCTGCAATGAAGGCTAACATACCATTTCCTTTCTAACTTACATTTATAGCCAGTTTCATGCTATTGGCAGAGTTAGAAATATTATATTCAGTTCCCACATCAAATGTGTATTGTGAATAGAGAGGTCACAAGAGTCAAGAGCCAGGTTGAGAATGTTTAATTGTCATATGTACCGACAACATAACAATTCCATTCTTACTTGCAGCAGCATAACACGCCTGTGAGGACAATACGTATAGTTAATGTATAATAAATTACAAATCAGTAAATTAACAACCATAATACTAGTGCACAAAAAACCCAACTTCCTTAGTGCAAATAAAGACAGTCCACAGAAGATTGTAGTTGAAGTTAGTGTTGAGTAGTGTTAGTCAGCCTGATAGTTGTGGGGCAGATGCTTTTATTGACCTGGTGGTCACTGATTTCAGACACAAGCACTGATTCCTGTGGAATCCCTGTAGCCAGTGTCTACAACGCAAAAAGACCCTCACACCCCTATTCTCTGTTTCGTGTCTATTAACCAATGTTCAACCCATTCCAGTTTACCCCCAATTCTATAGGCTATAATTTTTCACATTAACCTCTATTCTGGGTCTTTATTAAAGGCCTTCTGAAAGTCCACACACACTGTAAGCTAGCCAGCAAAGGGATATCCACAGAATGCAAGGCTTTTAAACGTGCGATAACGAGAGATCGAGGCAGGTGGGAATAAGTAATCCTAGATAATGAGAGAAATTTATGCTTTGGTCAGGAAAAGGAAAACATGGGTCCCTGGAGGAGTAAAGGGGATCAAGGAGGATGCTTAAGAAGGGAATTAGGAAGGCAAAAAGGGGGCGTGAGATTGCTCTGACAAATAAGATTAAGGAGAATCCAAAGAGATGTTATGAGTATATTAAGGGGGGGTGGGAGATTGCAACCTTCACGTGGTCCACCCTGTTTCGATGAATGCAATCAACCTGGCGTGCACAAACAGAAGATCAAACAGAACAAGTTGTCTTACAACTTTAGACTGTGCATGCCATATGCAAGAAGAAGTATATTAAGGGGAAATAGTAACTGGAAAGAGAATAGGGCCCCTCAGAAACCAAAGTGGTCCTCTATGTGGAGCCACAGGAGATGGGCAAAGTCCTCAATGAATATTTCTCCACTATTTTAACCATGGAGAAGGACATGAAGGCTGTGGAACTTGGGAATGTTAATAACAATGTCTTGAGATTAGTCTGTATTGCAGTTGAGGATGTTCTGGATTTATTAAAACATATGAAGATAGATAACTCCACTGGATCAGATTTATCCTAGGATCAGATTTATCCTAGGAACTGTGGGAATCTTGAGAAAAAATTGCAGGGGCTCTGGCTGAGCATCCTAACATACTGTGTATGCGTATGGTACACCAGCTGCACAGCGGCTCAGAGGAAAGCGCTCCAGAGGGCCATTGACAACGCCCAGAGGATTGTCGGCTGCCCTCTCCTTACCTTGGAGGACTTACACAGTTCCCGCTGCATCAAAAAATCCCAGAGTATTATAAAGGACATTTCCCACCCCGGACACTCCCTGTTTGAACTGTTACCGTCAGGCAGACGGTACAGATCTACAAGGACAAGGACAAACAGACTTAAAAACAGTTTTTACCCCACTGCTATAAAGGCACTAAATGTAGCCGCCAAGGAACGCAGGGGCGATACATAATAAGAGACTGTGAAATCGACAGAAGGATGTAGGGCTGGGTGTTTATGCGTGCTATTTTCATGATATTTATTTTAGTTGTTTATCTTTTTTTAAATATTTTACCTTGTATGTATCGTTAGCTTTTAGAAATGTTTGAATGGTGCACTGACTGGCTGACATTTTACAATTTCGTTGTACATGGTTCATGTTACAATGACAATAAAGAAACTATTCTATTCTATATGTGAAAAGGGATAAGATATACATGCATTTAGGAAGAGAGGGGTCCTGATGGAGATTAGATGATGTTCGGCAGACATTGTGGGCCAAAGGGCCTGTTCCTGTACTGTACTGTTCTATGGGCAGACTGGTATTAAGCAAAGATGCATCATTGCCCAAAACACTTCTTTCAGTTTACCTCATATATATATATATATAGCATTTTGACTTATTTTGAATAAACTTTATTCAGAATAAAAATTAAATACATAACAAAAACTTCACAAAAACTCTTCATACATTCTCAGTGTCTATACATTCAATAGTGTCATACTAGAGCACCACCCCTGCCTGAGGTCATCTGTTGCCGATAAGAAAGGTCCCTGATCTGATTGTGCTGGTCTTTTCTCACCTCCAACTCTTTCTCCTCCCCACCCCCTACTTTCAATCAGAATAAGGGTCCCGACCCGAAATGCCACCCATCCATGTGCTCCAGAGATGCTGCCTGACCCGCTGAGTTACTCCAGCACTTTGTGTCTATATCTGTGTCATAGTGGTGTTCGTGCCTATCTTTATAGAGAACACCCTTGTCACTCATGTAGCCCCTTGTGGGGATATTCCTTCCCTTGTTTGTGGAGTGTGTTCACCGGACTTTGCCCCTCAATATCCGGCATGCGTTACAATCCCTAGACTGCATTACAATCCCTAGATTGCATTACAATCCCTAGATTGCATTACAATCCCTAGACTGCATTACAATAACATCACTCACCTGCTGCAAGCTACCAGCTGGAGTTGAGCTAATCCACAGAGCAAATGGGATCAACCTTCATGCCTTACAACCCCAGAATCAAGGTTACTCAACTTCAATCACACCTTCTCTGCGCCTCCTCAAATTGTTCCTTTTTATTATTCTTCAGTTTGGTAAATAATGCCTTAATTTTGCATCACATCTGATAGACTGTGCTTGGCAATGTAGATATCACAGAGCACTGTATGAAAATGAGTTCTGGGCACATGCAATCAAATCTCCAGCCTTCAATTTAAACTCGTAATCTTCTTATGCTCACCGCCTACTATTTGTCTTTAAAGGGGAACTCGTCTGAAGAACAGGACCTAAATGCCATCTTCTGCACCCCAATAAAACTAATAGAGTATATTCTAAACATGACCTAAATCTGGATCATGTAAGTTTGTGGCTCAAAAGCAAACCTGAATAATAAAATACTGCAAAAAAACAATCAGTGGAATATAAGACTTGCATATTCCTCTTGTTTAAGAAGGAACAGCAGATGCTGGAAAATCAAAGGTAGACAAAAATGCTGGAGAAACTCAGCGGGTGAGGCAGCATCTATGGAGCGACAGAAATAGGCGACGTTTCAGGTTGAGACCCGAAACGTCGCCTATTTCCTTTGCTCCATAGATGCTGCCTCACCTGCTCAGTTTCTCCAGCATTTCTGTCTACCTGCATATTCCTCTTAATAAGAAGACTAAAATACAGGGGACAAGAAACAATAACAAGGAACAGAAACGGGAAAAGAATGAAGGAGACTTTCCACTGACCAGGACTTGACCCAAAACAATAAATCCCCTACAACACATTTTATAAAAGTCAGCAACATATTGCAAAGACTCAAAACAAAAAAAACTCTAATTTCCTTTTTGCATGACCCTTGATTTGATTACTATTACTAAAAAAGTTGACACTAACTTTGAAAGCCGCAGTCTGACTCACTGAGTATCATGTGAAAGGGTATAAGAAAAATGCAAGACAATAGACAATAGGTGCAGGAGTGGGCCATTTGGCCCTTCGAGCCAGCACCGCCATTCAATGTGATCATGGCTGATCATCCCCAATCAGTACCCCGTTCCTGCCTTCTCCCCATATCCCCTGACCGCTATTTTTAAGAGCCCTATCTAGCTCTCTCTTGAAAGTATCCAGAGAACCGAACTCCACCGCCCTCTGAGGCAGAGAATTCCGCAGACTCACAACTCTCTGTGAGAAAAAGTCCTTCCTCATCTCCGTTCTAAATGGCTTACCCCTTATTCTTAAATTGTGGCCCCTGGTTCTGGACTCCCCCAACATGGGGAACATGCTTCCTGCCTCTAGTGTGTCCAAACCCTTAATAATCTTACATGTTTCAATAAGATCACCTCTCATCCTTCTAAACTCCAGAGTATACAAGCCCAGCCGCTCCATTCTCTCAGCATATGACGCCATCCCGGGTATTAACCTTGTAAACCTACGCTGCACTCCCTCAATAGCAAGAATATCCTTCCTCAAATTAGGGGACCAAAACTGCAGACAATACTCCAGGTGTGGTTTCACTAGGGCCCTATACAACTGCAGAAGTACCTCTTTCCTCCTATACCATTCCTGTTATAAAGGCCAACATGCCATTCGCTTTCTTCACTGCCTGCTATACCTGCATGTTTACTTTCATTGACTGATGAACAAGGACACCCAGATTCCGTTGTACTTCCCCTTTTCCCAGTTTGACACCATTTCGAATAATCTGCCTTCCTGTTTTTGCTACCAAAGTGGATAACCTCACATTTATCCACATTAAACTACATCTGCCATGCATCTGCCCACTCACCCAACCTGTCCAAGTCACCCTGCATTCTCAAAGCATCCTCCTCACAGTTCACACTGCCATTCAGCTTTGTGTCCCAGCACCAAGCCTTGCGGTACCCCACTAGTCACTGCCTGCCATTCTGAAAGGGACCCGTTAATCCCTACTCTTTGTTTCCAGTCTGCCAACCAATTTTCTATCCATGTCAGCACTCTACCCCCAATACCATGTGCCCTAATTGTGCCCACTAATCTCCTATGTGGGACGTTATCAAATGCTTTCTGAAAGTCCAGGTACACTAGCTCTCCATCCACTGACTCTCCCTTGTCCATTTTCCTAGTTACCTCCTCAAAAAATTCCAGATTAGTCAAACATGATTTCCCCTTCGTAAATCCATGCTGACTCGGTCCGATCCTGTTACTGCTATCCAAATGTGCCGCTATTTCATCTTTTATAATTGACTCCAGCATCTTCCCCACCACCGATGTCAGGCTAACTGGTCTATAATTTCCTGTTTTCTCTCTCCCGCCTTTCTTAAAAGGTGGGATAACATTAGCTATCCTCCAATCCACAGGAACTGATCCTGAAGCTATAGAACATTGGAAAATTATCACCAATGCATCCATGATTTCTAGAGCCACTTCGTTAAGTACCCTGAGATGGAGACCATCAGGAGACACAAGAAGACAGACATAAGGAACTGCAGATGCTGAAATCTCGAGTAAAACACAAAGTGCTGGAGTAACTCAGCGGGTCAGGCAGCATCTCCGATGGAATTCTCTGCCACATAAGGCAGTTTCAATTTACTGGATGTTGTCAAGAGAGAATTAGATATAGCTCCGAGGGCTACTAGCTCAAGGGATATGGGGGGAAAAGCAGGAACAGGGTACAGTACTAATTTTGGATGATCAGCCATGATCATATTGAATGGTAGTGCTGGCTCGAAGGGCCGAATGGCTTACTCCTGCACCTATGTTCTATGGTTCTATTCTATGACATGGATATGTGAGGTTTCGATCAGGTGCCTTTCATATTATCCAGAGATGCTGCCTAATCCACTGCGTTACTCTAGCACTTTGTGTCTTTTTGTAAACCAGCACTTGCAGTTCCTAGTTTCTACAACCCTGGAGGACATGGCTAGGTGACACTTCTTCAGACTCCAGCACTTTGTGTTTTAGTCAAGATTCTTGCATCTGCATCTCATTTAAAAGGCATTTGGACAGGTTCATGGAGAGAAAAGATTTAGAAGGTTATGGGCCAAACACAAACAGGCAGGTGGGATTAGTGCAGATGGGACATCTTGGTGGTCATGGGCAAGTTGGTCCAAAGGGCATGTTTTGGTACTGTATGACTGCAGTTCTTTTGTGGTGTCTGAAGAAGAGTCCCGAACCCAAAACGTCACCTATCCATTTCCTCTAGAAATACTGCCTGACCCACTGTGTTACTGCAGCATATCATGTGTGCTTTAAATCAAATGCAAGCTGGTGACAAAAGAAAGACACACAGTGCTGGTGTAACTCAGACGGTCCTTCGGGGATATGGATTATGTTGCTGGTTCCCTCTCCATCTAATAGTGACCATTGGGGTCAAAGATACTAGAGGAGCGCCTGCTAGATGCAGGAAGATTGTTCCCGTTGTTGGGGAAGTGCAGAACAAGGGGTCACAGTTTAAGGATAAGGGGGAAATCTTTTAGGACTGAGATGAGGAAAACATTTTTCACACAGAGAGTGGTGAATCTCTGGAATTCTCTGCCACAGAAGGTAGTTGAGGCCAGTTCATTGACTATATTTAAGAGGGAGTTAGATGTGGCCCTTGTGGCTAAAGGGATCAGGGGGTATAAAGAGAAGGCAGGGATTGGATACTGAGTTGGATGATCAGCCATGATCATATTGAATGGCCGTGCAGGCTCGAAGACTCCTGCACTTATTTTCTATGTTTCTAGGATCTTTGATTGGGATTAGTATTGGAATCCCTTGGAGGGAACTGTATCAATGCTGCGGGGAATTGAACTGTGCGGCTATATTACTACTGCAGAGCCCGGGCCTGGGCTCCAGTGCAGGTGCGCGCTCCCGCGGGCCGCTCTCCCTGGACAATGCTCAGTGCGCGCGCTCCCGCGGGCCGCGCTAGCGGTGCCAGTGCGCGCGCCCTCCCTCCACCGGCGTCAATGCTCCCGACGCGCGCCCCCGCGGACCGCCCTCCGGGTGCACGAGCCTCCACGCGGGGGGGCCCCGCCGGTGCAGCCAATGAGGCCGCGGGGCGCGCCGCCGCCCGCCAATGGCCGGCGCGGGTTCGGGATCGGGGGTGCGCGCGCGCTCGCTCCCGCGGGCCTCCCCCCGCCGCCTTAAAGCCGCGCTTCCGCTGCAGCATCGGCCATTTCATCGACGCCGGCACCGGGCTCGAGTTGCGTTCAGTCGGTCAAACTCCCCCCTCCTTCTCCTCACTGAAATATCATTATTATTATTAAAACCCAGCGTTTGAAACAGACAAGCAAGCAGACACGAACATGGCGTCCGACAGGCTTGTGAGCTTCGGCAAGGATTTCCTAGCCGGCGGCGTGGCCGCTGCAATCTCCAAGACAGCAGTGGCTCCCATCGAGAGAGTGAAGCTGTTGCTGCAGGTAAGTCATCCACACCTCCCTGTCCTTGCTGCTTTGCCGCACGGCTCCAGGCCCGTGTTGTGTGTGTGTGTGTTGTGTGTGAGCGACCGGTAACAGGCGTGAAAAACGGGGATGCGACATCCAAGAGGAAGTGTTCAGTTTCCAGACCGTTGGAGGGAGTGAGTGTAAAATGGAGCTCATCCTTCCTGCTGAGCCCATCCCTTCCCTTCCCTTCCCTTCCATCACCGGCTCAGTGCGGATAATGTGCAGATACTCTACACTAATTGGAGATTGCTGTGTCTGTGTCCACACTGCGCCAAGTTGGGTTGTTGGGACGTTTTTTTTTACTGGAATATCTTTATAGAGACATTGTGCACTGCAGGGTAACCAAGGTCGTAGCAAGGAGAAGGAGCGCGGCCTACACGGCAGGGCCGGGTGGCGTTGATGGAGGGAGGAGGCGCCTCTTCGCCACATCCTCCCTGAGGGAGAGACACACACACACACACACAGAGAGAGAGGGAGGCGGGAACAACGGGACTAATAATCGGGCTGGCCTTTTGTAAAACCGTTTCCTTTTCGTGTTGAGTAGCCGGTTTGCGGAGGCGGGAAGATCTAGAGGAGGAAGCGACGTCTGACCTTTTCTTTCCTTCCCCTTCGGACGAAGGCCGCAGCTGAACATGTGAGGGGAGGGGGTGGACTATCAGCGCTAGAGGGGCCGAATGTGCTCGGGTCACCTCGCCTGTAGACTGCAATGTGCGCGCTTTGCGTCTCCTCTCCACCCAGAAGTTGTCTCCGTCTCTTTGTGCACATACTGTGGTCTTTAGCCGGCTTGCTGCGGTCATATTGACCGGCTGCCGAAAGTACAGGGAGAGGGGTTGGATCTGGAAGAGGCCGAGGATGCCTCGCCTTTACACACCGTGTGTGTAAATCTGTCCGTGTCTTCCTCTCACTCGGTGCATTAAACGTCCAGTCTCCAATTCATCTCCGGTGCTGCCGGAAGGACAATGTCTGCTAGAAAATTGTGCAGGGGGAAGGTCAAATTGTGCCTGGCCACCTGTAAGTCGAGTCAGGGCCACCTGGAAGACGAGTCAGGGTCACCTTAGCGTTTGTGGGCGGGCTTACTGCTTGCTTCCAGTCTACCTGACCAGCCACTCACATCTACACCGTGTTTATATATAGTTTTGGGGCGGTCACATCTGACCTTGGTGTTTGATTTAATGGGCATTTTGGTAGCCAGGTTAATTTGTGGTGGGTTTTCGTAAAGGTCACAGTGCTGGAGTAACTCAGTGGGTCAGGCTACATCTCTGGAGAACATCTGGGTTACTCCAGCACTTTAGTGTAAACTAACACCTACAGTTCCTTGCTTCTACATCTTGACCTTGTCTGTTACAGGTGCAACATGCAAGCAGACAGATCGCAGTAGACCAGCAATACAAAGGCATAATTGACTGTGTTGTACGCATCCCCAAAGAGCAAGGTTTCCTCTCCTTCTGGCGTGGGAATTTGGCCAATGTGATCAGATACTTTCCCACCCAGGCCCTCAACTTTGCTTTCAAAGATGTGTACAAACAGTTCTTCCTTGGCGGCATTGACAAGACACAATTCTGGCGTTACTTTGCGGGTAACCTGGCTTCCGGCGGTGCTGCTGGTGCCACGTCCCTCTGCTTCGTCTACCCGCTCGACTTTGCCCGAACGCGTCTGGCAGCTGACGTCGGTAAAACCGGGGCAGAGCGAGAGTTCTCTGGTTTAGCTAATTGCCTTACCAGGATCTTCAGGTCGGATGGTTTCAAGGGCCTGTACCAGGGCTTCAACGTGTCCGTACAAGGCATCATCATTTACCGGGCTGCTTACTTTGGAATCTACGACACTGCCAAAGGTAAGCTTGGAAACTCCTTGTCCGTTCATCCGTGCTATCGAGGTTCACCCTATCATTTTAAAATGTGTTGCCCCTCTCTCTTTCCCCAGGAATGCTCCCAGATCCCCACAACACCCATATTATGATCAGTTGGATGATAGCTCAGTCTGTCACAGCTGTGGCTGGTGTGACTTCCTACCCATTCGACACAGTGAGACGTCGTATGATGATGCAGTCTGGGCGGAAAGGAGGTGGGTTTGCTACTGTTAAATGGCCGCGAACACGTAGAATATTGTTCATGCTGCCCGTTGGACTTGTGGCACATTGAGTACTGCATATTTCAACCTCTGATGCATATACGTGGTAGTAGGACATGCTGCTGCTTTGCAGAACAGGACACAAAGTACTGGAGTAACTCATCAGGCCAGGCAACGTCTCTGGAGAACATGGATAGGTGACGCTTCGAATAGAGGACCTATTGACATATGTACTGAGGTACAGCAAAAAGCTTCTTCGTTGTCACCAGAGATGCTGCCTGAGCTACTTCAGCACTTTATGTCCTTTTGTTAACCAGCCAACATCTGTGATTCTTTGTTTCTAACTTTTGCTGCTTTGCTGTCTGGTTTCGGTGCAGAGGTGCTAATATTGGCCTTCAGAGGCTGGGAGAAGGTGATGTACAACAGCAAGATCGTACTTTCAACTGCTGTTCTTGGCAGTGCGGTTTAGATTGTCACTCTGAGATTTTGATAAGCGGCTGCTTTGATTTTCCATAGATAGACACAAAATACTGGAGTAACTCAGCGGGACAGGCAGCATCTCTGGAGCGAAGGAATGGGTGACGTTTTGGGTGAAACGTCACCCTTTCCTTCTCTCCAGAGATGCTGCCTGTCCCGCTGAGTTACTCCAGCATTTTGTGTCCATCTTTGATTTTTCCATGCATGCATTGTATAGATTTTTAGAACCCTCTACATTGGGCAAGGGAGGGCAACATTGGATGGACGGAAACTGTTATTTGGAGCTTTGAGGGAGTAAACTTTTTTTCTGCTTCCAGCTGACATCATGTACACAGGAACAATCGACTGCTGGAAGAAGATCCTTAATGATGAGGGTGGTAAAGCTTTCTTCAAAGGTGCCTGGTCCAATGTGCTGAGAGGCATGGGTGGTGCTTTTGTGTTGGTCTTGTATGATGAATTCAAGAAATTTGTTTAAATGGTCACAGACGTCAATGTTGCGTGAACCAGTGTTGTACTTGTAACATATCTTGTACATTCATGGACTTTATCAAATTACACCTATTTATAGGGGCCCATCTGGTAAATATCTGCTGGTTTGGGTTATGAAGCGACCTTGTTAAGTGACCGCAATCATTCTCTGTACACTTAGTATCATTCCATATGATGGGACTAAATCACTTCATCCAGCCGGTCTGCTCTTTTTAAATTACTGTAACTAAAAATAAAATTGACCGTGTAAATGGTTGTAGTCTTTATTCGTGTGACTTCTGAGTAAGTATTTGTACATCTTTTCACAGGGTCTGGTCACCCAGCATATTGGACTAGCCTGTTTGGCAATTAGTATTCCTCTTTCACATTCCAGGGATGAGTCATGCTTTATCTGAAGGAGTTCTCTGAAATACTGCACACCCTTCAGCTCCCTGTTCAAATAGCTATTCTCTGTGAGTCATCAACTCTACCACTGTGCCGCATTACGTATATTATGATTTGATAGCAAGGAAACAAAATGTTTCGCCAAAGCTAGACACAAAATTCTGGAGTAACTGGGTGAGGTAGAATCTCTGGCGTAGGTGACATTACGGGGCGAGTCCCTTCTTTCAGGCTGAGTCAGGGGAGCGGGAGAATGAGAGACAGAAGGTACATAGAACAAATGAATGAAAGTTATGCAAGAAGCAACCTTGATCAAGGAAAGGTGGAGCCCACAATGGTCTGAACTTTGACATTCAATCCTAATGAGTTGTGATTACAATGTCAGGTGCATGAGCTGCCGCCTGAATCACAAGTTATAGTTTTGTACTGCAAAGAACATTTTTCCCCCCATATATAGGTGTTTTAAAAGGAGAGGGGGGGGGTGGGGGGGGGGAGAATGTTAACTGCCTTCTATTTTATATAAACACTTATTCTTTATAACTCTATACAGTGACTGATCATGTAATACAAATGAAGACTTTTCCAGGCCTCTTTGTGCAGCAAATGTTGTGCATTAGATCAGAACATACTTTAATGTGTAGTATTAGTGTCCATGCCCGGGATTACTTTATGGCAGATTGATGTTTAGCTGCCGGGGGAACATGCTGACAGCTGATCTTTGGATTGACTTGTAACCGATTGGCATGGTGTGAAATTCTAGATGTGCAGCCACCCTATTGCTGTGTAATAAATATCTTTCCAAGTAGCTATTTGATCTTTCCAGACATTGCCTGGCCCAATTGATAATTTGATTTCTTTTTTAGGTCCAGTATAAAAGTAAATCTTAAGTTTCATCAAAACCCTGGTTTAAATTGGATTTGATTGAGTTTGAAGCTTCCAGTGTCTTTAGCTGACTTTTGCAACATCCTTAATTATCATTTGATATTGACTTTACTGAATGAGTGTTTGACAAGAAAGGATTGTTGAATACATTATAAACCATGCGTGTAACTGCCTAACAAAAATAACCTGACATTAAAACATTTTGAGTGGGTTATTTTAACTAAATTATTGATCTCGAGTAATGAAGAATGTGGCTTCATTTTATTTCCATCAGCTTGCTTAGAAATTTCTTACCTGGATCACAAAGGGATGTTTGGTGAATAAAGGTTAATGGGTGTCAGCAGTAGTTATGGTGGTGCTCTGGTCAGCTCCAGCATTCTTGAGTTGGGACAGTTATTGAATAGTGAACAGGCTTGCACCTCGTGGGAAAGACCTGAAGGCCACAACTGATTGGTATGTGAATAACATTGGATTTGCAGCAATGATGTTACAGAAGTAATGTACAAGATAGTCAGTTTAGATTATTGTCAAGTGTACCGAGGAACAGTGAAAAGCTTTTGTTACGTTCTAACCAGTCAGCAGAAAGGCATGATTACAATTGAGCCGTATACGATGGCTCTGGGAGCTCGGATGCTCTCTGGCCTGGGAATTTCTAGCTTGCCCTGTTTATAGTGGATTTTTGTTGGATCGGCTGTCTATTAAGATGTTTAAATATTAAATCATAATTCAAAGAGAATTTAACTGATGATTCTTGGCAGACACTAAAGGGCCTGTCCCGCTGTACGAGGTAATTCAAGAGTTCTCCCGAGTTTCCCCTGATTCGAACTCGGAGAATTACGGTAATAGCCGCTCGTAGGTACTCGGGGCTCTTGTGGACATTTTTCAGAAAAATCTTCACAAGCTTACTCGGGAGAGCTCTTACCTCGTACAGTGGGACAGGCCCTTAAGGGCCACTGGGCTCTGCTATTATGTTTCACCTTCAAGTTAATGGGTCATAAGCAAGTAAATTTTTATTTGACTTGTACACAACCTACCTGCATGAAAGATGGTTACATTGAAAGAAAGGATGCTTGTGAGAATAAGGAACCCCACAAAATAAGTAACAATATTAGTGCTTGCATGTTGTTTGGCTTGTTTGAGGAAAATATGAAAGCATTGAGATAGTAATTTTCTTTTGACATTTCCTTTTGCTTTCCAGTGTCGATATGTTTTGGGTTGCTAATCTAGAGCCCATACAAAAGTGTTTTTAATTCATTTTGTAACATTTTATCCTGTTTGCTTTTAGTGGGTTGACTAATTTAGTTTGCACAGCTGGTATGGAACTATTCCATAATAATCCGTTTCCCTAACTTTTGGTAACTTAGGAATTTCTGCAAATTCCTTGTAATAAAAGAACAAAATGGCTGCTAGTTTCAAAAGTAAAATACTAAAAGTAAAATCTTGTGTTGGGACCGTGCAGGGAATATGCAGATCTGGCGTTGATCAGTTTATTTTATGCTGACGTCTTGTTTCATTTTCTGAATCTGATTATAGCATCTTTTCGGACATTATTCCAAATCGTGTTTTTAATCATCCCTGGTTCTTTGCCAAGCTATTTAAATCTCTGCCTGAGGCTCTCCATCCAATAGAATCATTTATTGGCTTTCTTTAGGTGGACTTGTGGGCTGGGCACTTCTTCTGTTCCATCATTTTGACCAACTGGAAACTGTAAAATTCTAAAACCTGTATCAGAACTCGGGTGAAATACTGATACTATTTTCAAATTTAGTGGAACTGAAGCTCCATTTTTTTTAAATATAAAAAGATTGAGGACCCAACATTTAAGTCTGCTGTTTATTCCTTTTTACACCAAAGAAGCTCGACCAGTATTTTGTGCTTGTGACTTAGGTCCGATAACGCATTTCTAGGAGAGAACTCTCGTAAATTTAGAACGATCGCCTATCTTTGAACTCTGTGTGATACCAATACTATGCACAGTGAACTGACGAGTGTCACTGGTGTTGGATTTTGTCCAGCTTGGCTGATTTGATATTTCTGATCAATAATCTATATATGGGGTTACAAACCAAAAGGCTTGTCTTAAAGAATTGATGGGCAGGATTCCATTGAGTGCTGGCAGATTTGTACAATGGTACTAGTTTTTAGCACATTCCTTCTGCATCGGCAAAATGGAGTGTGCAGATACGGAATATACAAGAGGCAGACAAATCTTGTCTCTTGCTGCGCCCTGAATGACTTAACTGAGCCCAGGCTGGTTCTTTGTGGTGAGGGATGTGAGGCCAAGTACACATTATCTGCCCCCTCAGCATTGTGCCAACTGTGGCTGCAGCATAAGACATGGTCCCATTCATAGAACAGGCCCTTCAGCCCACAATGTCTGCTGAAACTGATGCCGAGATAAAGTAATCTCGGCCTGCATATGATCCACAAACCTGCATATCCACGTTCCTGTCTAAATGCCTCTTAAACGCCACTATCTGCCTCCACCATCACTGAGTAGCACATTCTAGCCACCCACCATCTTAACTGCAAAACTCAAGCGTTGACCAGTTTATTTAATGCTGATGTCTTGTTTCTTTTTCTGAATCTGCAAAAATCTTGCCCTGCATTTCATTTAAACGTACTCATTTCATTTTAAAGCTATGCCCTCTTGTCTAACATTTCCACACTGGGAAGGTTCTGGCTGCCTGACTTATCTATGTATGAGAACTCTGTTCACTTGACAATGGCAAAAGTTAAGATTTAAGTGAGGGGTTTTGTTTAATTTTTTTTAAACAATTTAGGATTTGGTGGTTTGCTGAAGCTCGGTTTGACAGCACACCTTGCCAGAGTGTTGGCTGTTTGGGATGCAGAACCTCCATCTATGCTGCCTGAGGCCTGGCAGCTGATTACAGGGCAGACATGACAATGAAGCATTGACACAAATCACATGTCTCTATTGCACAGGAGCCAGATGGCCAATGCAGGCTGGGCTAAGTGCGATCTGGCCCTGTGCAAGTATGGTATATTTCTGCATTTATATTAATAGCTATGTGGTAGTGTAAAGAGCAAACAGACATTTCAGTATGATATTATTGCAGCTTTGTAACCGAGTTTATGAAAATTACTTGATATTTGCATTAAAAATGCATCTATTTGAACTGGAGTCATACAGCATGGAAACAGGCCCTTTGGCCTAACTTGCCCACACCGACCAACACGTCCCATATGAACTAGTCCTTCCTGCCTGCATTTGACCCATATACCTTTAAACCTGTCCTGTCCAAATGATTCTTAAATGTCGCAATAGTACCTGTGAATATATTTCTGTAGTCGGTTTTATTGGTGGGGTTGAGAATAAAATTGGGATTGGGATAATGTTGAGGATTCTAAAATGGGGTTATTTTTAATTCGGCATAAATTAACAAAGAATTGGTGTGATTTGTGCAATGGTTTAGTGGCTGTTAGGAGGTTTATTCTTTCCCACTGGGCTATTTTAAGCCCACGCCCTGTATCTTGGCTGAAACTTAGTGTTATCGCTTGCAAGCATGCATCAGGAATGGACATGAGTGGAAGCTGTCAAGACTCAACAGTCTGACTGAGTTACAATATTTGGCAGCCACCCAGTGAGCCATAAGCGTGTCAAAAATGTTTGGGATTCTTGGTGCCTGAATCAGAGCTCCTCTAATCTAGCTCTCTTTAGCGTGTAGTTAGAGTTGATCGCTGTTGCAGCTTTGGGAGTATAGAGTGAGGGTAACAAAGGAAACATTTGTTAGAGATGAGAAAGCTCTCTTATCTTTGCATTTGAGCCAGCAGCCACTGCACATTTGCATGCCCATCCCATACAAAATAAAAACCATTAACGTGGCTTACTGCAACTCCAATAATGCTCTGAGACTTAGCAGCAGAATTAGGCCATTCAGCCCATTGAGTCTGCTCTCCCCATAACCTTTGACGCCCTTACTAATCACAAACCGATCAATCACTGCCATAAAATGCACTGACTTGGCCTCCACAGCCACCTATGGCAATGAATTTCACAGATTACTGGAAAGAGTACAGGAAGATTGAGAATCTTGTAATGTGATTTCAAGACTACAACCTCCCTTAACATCAGCAAGACAAAGGAGCTTGTGATTGCCTTCAGGAAACGAAACACTACACATACATTGATGGCACCAAAGTAGAGATGGTGAAAAACATCAAGTTCTTAGGAATAACTATCACCAGCAATTTGTCCTGGACCGGCCACATCAAAGCTGTGACCAGGATAGCACACCAATCTTCTACTTCTTTAGAAGGCTTAGGAAGTTCAGCGTGTCCGCAACAACACTCACCTACAGATTTCAAATCAATCTCCCTTCCATTGATTATCTACATCTCACCCTGCATCGGCATTGCCACTGGATAAATTAAGGGCCACTTCCTCTTCTATCAGGCAAGAGGTACAGAAATTTGAGAATGCATACATCCAGATTCATGAAGTTTCTTCCCAGCTGTTATCAGGCAACTGAACTGCCAAGGGCAAGAAGGCTCTGCAGAGAGTAGTGCGTTCGGCCGAACGCACTATGGGAACTTCACTGCAGGAACTATACATCAGGAGGTGCAACTCCAGAGCCAACAATATCATGAGAGACCCCTTCCACCCCTGCAACGGACTGTTCCAGCTGCTACGGTCAGGCAAACGCCTCCGTTGCCATGCGGTGAGAACGGAGAGGTTGAGAAGGAGTTTCTTCCCAGAGGCCATTCGGACTGTAAACGCCTATCTCACCAGGGACTAACTCTACTGAACGTTTTTCCTTCCATTATTTATTATGTAAAATAATATGTGTGTTATGATTGTGTTTATAGTTTGTTTGGTTGTTTGTCTTTTGCACAAAAGTCCGCGAGCATTGCCACTTTCATTTCACTGCACATCTCGTATGTGTATGTGACAAATAAACTTGACTTGACTTGAACCATCCTCTCACCAACGAGTGCGGTTTTGAACTCCCAACTGCCCCTGGAGACTGTTGAACTATCTTTAATCAGACTTCATTGAAATTTATCTTGCAGTAAATGTTGTATTCTTTATCTGTACACTATGGACAGTTTTAAGTAATCACGTATAGTCTTTGACTGGATAGTTCTCAACAAAAGCTTTTCACTGGACCATCTCCCATTTCTCAAGAGCCCCATTTCCTCACTGACAATAATATTTAACCCTTTCGGAAGAAGGGTTCCGACCCGAAACATCACACATCCATCTCCTCCAGAGATGCTGCGTGACTAGGTGAGTTACTCGTGCACTTTTTTTTATTGTAAACCAGCATCTGGCATTGTGCCTTCAACACAGCCTTTGGGCACATGCACGGATAGGGTAGGGATATGGGCCAAATGCAGACGTGGACTGGTGTAGATGGGGCATCTTGGCTGGTGTGGGCAACTTGTGCCAAAGAGCCTGTTTTAATGCTGTATGACTTAATTGAGGAAAAGGATGCTGAAACTCAAATCCACAAAGCGCATGGTCCAGGTAACTGATCCTAACCTTTTATGCTTCTGACAGACATCATTAGCGGTAGAAGGATGTATCTTCTCACAGACTATCGCCCGCCCCCTCTGGAAGGGGCTGTGTTCCCACATTAACCTCAAAAACCACGAAACCAGAGTGGAAGTTAGTCATATTTCATCCAGAGGGAATGCCTGGTGTAATCGCATTGCTTCAATGTATGTTGCAATGTGGAGGTGTGGAAATGCACTCTGTCAGCACTGAGATTACATCAGGATGGGATTGAGAGTATTGCGGTGGTTTCTGTTCAAGAGGCAACCCCTCTGACACGCGGTGACCATGTTGATTTGAAGTTAGTGTGGAGTCACAGCATCACCGTGCCAACTGCCGAACTCCCTTTCACACTAAAGACATAGACAACGTGCTGGAGAAACTCAGAGATCAGTAAAGCCCAGGTCAAATTCTCTAATTTTCTCCACCACTCCCCACTTGCCCCCCTCTCTCCACCCTAAACGTTTAACCAGCTCCACTATTCACAAGAATATTTCCCTCTTGGGATCACACCGTCCTTGGCCAACGATGGGCTTACCAGGGCACCACCCTGCCCGAGGTCATCTGTTGCCAGCTCTGATTTACCCTGGTCATTTCTCGCCTCTAGTTCTCTCCTTCACTCCCTCCCCTCCACGTCATTCTTTCAGTCTGAAGCAGAGTCCCGGGTATAAACGTCACCTATCCCTTTTCGCCAGAGATGCTGCATGACCCACTGAGGTACTCCAGCACCGTGTCTATCTTTGGTATGAACCAGCATCTGCAGTTCGACCCTATTACCCATCTGCAGTTCGACCCTATTACCCTTTCACACTAGTTCCATGTTATCCCAATGTTATATCCATCGCGACGCTTTGGAGCAATTTTACAGGGGCAAATGAATCTCAAACTTGATCGTCTTTGGGATGTGGGAGGAAACTCGCACAGGGAGAACGTGATCGGGTCAGGCAGCATCCCTGGAGAACATGGATAGGTGACGTTTAGGGTCGGGACCAAAGATCTTTCTCCGCTCTAAGATCTTTGGTCGGGACCATTCTTCCTGCCAAGATTAGACAATAGACAATAGGTGCAGGAGTAGGCCATTCGGCCCTTCGAGCCAGCACCGCCATTCAATGTGATCATGGCTGATCATCCCCAATCAGTACCCCGTTCCTGCCTTCTCCCCATATCCCCTGACTCCGCTATTTTTAAGAGCCCTATCTAGCTCTCTCTTGAAAGCTTCCTTTACAGGGAGAACGTGCGAACACCACACGTGCAAACTTCACCCGTGTCTCTGGCGCTGTGACCAGCTGTCCCAGTGGTGTTTATCTCTCCTGGGCTTATTTCTATATCCTATCCTATCCTAGTGGTGCATGAAACAGGCTGGTGGGCTCGCTTTGTGAGCTGCCCTGGTCGGTTTCACGGTGATTTCATTGCCAACCAAAGTAACGTGCTGCCCCACCGCTTTCCCCTCAATCACAGGCTGGGCAGCGAAACCTGGCTCGGACTAGTGTTAATGTCCGCGGGGGACTCGGCGCCACTCGAGTGAGGATGCCCGGCAGGAACATCTTTGGGCAGGAGAGCCGCTGCGGAACATCGAGAGGAAGTTGGGCAATATCACTGCAGAATGAGTCATTCCGCAGACTGCGGTTTCCTCCTGCACACGCCCCGTGATGATGCATTCCTACCTCATCCGCCCACTGAGTTTCACTCGGAACCAAGGAGCTGGAGACCAGTTAGGCCGGGCGGTGATGACTAATCTACACATTTTTCTCCGATTAGTTGAACGTGAGGGAACCTTCCCTTTGCCACAATTCCTTCCAGATATATTTTTTACCCCGCTCGAAGGATTCACCTTTATCAAAGACTAGAGGGCACAGCTTTTAGGTGAGAGGGGCAAAGTTTAAGATGTACATTGCCCGGGGGTGGTGGTGGAAGGAGATACGACAGTGCCCTTTAAGAGATTTTTAGGAAAGCAAATGGATGCTGCCAGCCTCAAAAAAGCTGGCAGCATCATCAAGGACCCACACCATCCTGGCCACACACTCATCTCCCCGCTACCTTCAGGTAGAAGGTACAGGAACCTGAAGACTGCAACGTCCAGGTTCAGGACTAGCTACTTCCCCACAGCCATCAGGCTATTAAACTCAACTCAAACAAAACTCTGAACATTAATAGCCCATTATCTGTTTATTTACACTCTATCTGTTTATTTATTCATGTGTGTATATATTTATATAATGGTATATGGACACACTGATCTGTTCTGTATTCATGTCTACTACATTCTGTTGTACATAAGAGATTAGTATACAAACTTAAAGCACATGGTATTGGGGGTTCAGTATTGATGTGGATAGAGAACTGGCTGGCAGACAGGAAGCAAAGAGTAGGAGTAAACGGGTCCTTTTCACAATGGCAGGCAGTGACTAGTGGGGTACCGCAAGGCTCAGTGCTGGGACCCCAGCTATTTATGATATATATTAATGATTTGGACGAGGGAATTGAATGCAACATCTCCAAGTTTGCGGATGACACGAAGCTGGGGGGCAGTGTTAGCTGTGTGGAGGACGCTAGGAGGCTGCAAGGTGACTTGGACAGGCTGGGTGAGTGGGCAAATGCATGGCAGATGCAGTATAATGTGGATAAATGTGAGGTTATCCACTTTGGTGACAAAAACAGGAAAGTAGACTGTTATCTGAATGGTGGCCGATTAGGAAAGGGGGAGATGCAGCGAGACCTGGGTGTCATGGTACACCAGTCATTAAAAGTAGGCATGCAGGTGCAGCAGGCAGTGAAGAAGACGAATGGTATGTTAGCATTCATAGCAAAAGGATTTGAGTATAGGAGCAGGGAGGTTCTACTGCAGTTGTAGAGGGTCTTGGTGAGACCACACCTGGAGTATTGCATACAGTTTTGGTCTCCTAATCTGAGGAAAGACATTCTTGCCAGAGAAGGTTCACCAGACTGATTCCTGGGATGTCAGGACTTTCATATGAAGAAAGACTGGATAGACTCGGTTTGTACTCGCTAGAATTTAGAAGATTGAGGGGAGATCTTATAGAAACTTACAAAATTCTTAAGGGGTTGGACAGGCTAGATGCAGGAAGATTGTTCCCGATGTTGGGGAAGTCCAGAACAAGGGGTCACAGTTTAAGGATAAGGGAGAAATCTTTTAGGACCGAGATGAGGAAAACATTTTTCACACAGAGAGTGGTGAATCTCTGGAATTCTCTGCCACAGAAGGTAGTTGAGGCCAGTTCATTGGCTATATTTAAGAGGGAGTTAGATGTAGCCCTTGTGGCTAAAGGGATCAGGGGGTATGGAGAGAAGGCAGGTACAGGATACCGAGTTGGATGATCAGCCATGATCATATTGAATGGCGGTGCAGGCTCGAAGGGCCGAATGGCCTACTCCTGCACCTATTTTCTATGTTTCTATGTTGTGCTGAAGCAAAGCAAGAATTTCATTGTCCTATTTGGGCCACATGACAATAAACTCTCTTGAATCTTAAATCTTGAATATGGAAGCATATTGATCATGTACAGGCAGATGAGATTAGTTTGGGAAAAGCGCAAAATGCTGGAGTAACTCAGCGGGACAGGCATCATCCCTGGAGAAAATAAATAGGTGATGTTTAGGGTCGGGACCATTCTTCCTCCCAAAATTAGTTTATCTTGGCATCATGTTTGGCACAGACACTGGGCCAAATGGCCTGTTCCTATATTGTACCGTTTAGACTTTAGAGATTCAAGAGCGGAAACAAGCCCTTTGGCCAACCGAGTCCGCGCCTACCAGCAATCACCCCGTACACTAAGCTACACACTAGGTAATATCACAACTTAAAATTGCAACTTACAAAGCCAATAAAACCTACAAACTTGTATGTCTTTGGAGTTTTGGAGCACCCGGAGAAAACCCACACAGTCGCAGGGAGAGCGTACAGACAGCACCCGTAGTCAGGATCGAACCCAGGACTCTGATGTTGTAAAGCAGCAGCTCTACCATTACACCACTGTGGCTCTATGTTCTATGACTTTACTAAGTAAAAAGAACAGCCCCACTCAATTCCATATTCAAACTAACATAAAATCAGAAAATGCTGGAAAATACTAAGCAAATCAGGCCGCCTCTGCAGAAAGAGAAACAGACAACATTTCAGGCCGAAGACGCTTGGTCATAACAGTTCAAACTCTGTGGCTGCTGAGAATATGTTATTTGTTTCCCGCGACCCACACAGACAGACCTTGGAACAAAACTTAATCGTGCCCTTATTCCCAGCAAATACTTTACTTCGGAGCACTGTGGTTCAATGCACTTTCTGCCGAGGGGAATAGATCCTCTCTGGGCCTCATGGAATTTTATGCACAGTTACATACCGTCCATTCCAAAATAAACAACAGCTAAGCTAAACTTTCCCTGGCAAAGATCCTCATAGTCTCCATGTACCCTCTCCAATGACTTTACACCCTTCCTGGAATGTGGCAACCAAAATCAAGCAGCCTTGCTGTGGCTAACCGATGTCTAGTGTGACCTCCTTTCTGCACCCTGTGCCACAGGCAATAGGGATCCTATATGTCTTCTTAACCACTTCTTATATTAATACTCCCTTCAGAAACATCTGGTGCTGAAATCTCAAGTCTATAGTTCACTCCTCGTTCTTCACTCAACGATTCGATACTTTATTGTCACCTGTATCTAGGTACAGTGAAATGCTTTGTTTTGCTTCTTTAGGCTTTAGAAAGACAGCATGGAAACGGGCCCTTCGGCCCACCAAGTCCATGCCGAGCAGCGATTGTCTCGCACACTGGTACTATCCTACAAAATAGAGACAATTTACGGAAGCCAATTAACCTATAAACTTGTACATCATTGGAATGTGGGAAGAGACCGGAACATCCGGAGATAACCCACATGGTCGCAGGGAGAATGTACAAACGTCAAACAGACGGCACCCGTAGTCAGGATCGAACCTGGGTCTCTAGCACTGTAAGGTAGCAGCTCTAATGCTGCATCACTGGGACACCCAATCTAGGAGGGGTTTTTAACACTCGGACTTTTTATTTATTTATTTATTTATTTATTTTATTTTATTAGAAGTAAGTACAATCATATGGCACCAAGGTGCCTGATATATATTTTCATAATACATTTTATGTACAGCTTCTTTTTTTTTATATTAAAGAAAGATTAGAATAAGAAAAAGAGATTAGATAGTAAAGGATAGAAAGACGTGAGATATATAGTGTGTGAAGAAAAAGAAAAAAGACGAATGAGTGAAGAAAGTTTAGAAAAAGAAAATAGAAAAAAGAGAATAAAACAAAAAAAGTAAGGAAATCATTGTTTATAATCTTGACCAACCCTCGTCCGGTCCTGAGACAATTATTTTTTACAATTGTGTTGCACCATATGATTCCAAAAAGACGACAAATGGAGACCAACTCGTTATGAATTGGTCTGATTTATCCATTAGGAGGAATCGCATTTCCTCAAGATGTGCGGTGTCCAACATACTTGCAATCCACATTTTAAGCGTTGGTATTGATGTATTTTTCCAAAATGTAAGTATTAATTTTTTTGCTATTATTAAACCATAGTTAAAAAATAAATTTTGAGATGTGTTCAATTTATTCCCATCTTCCATTACTCCAAATATAATCATTTCAGTATTAGGTTCCATTCTTATCTTAAATAATTTTGTAAATATTTCGAAAATATCACTCCAAAATCTATAAAGTTTTATGCAGGAAACTAAGGAGTGTGGACTTTCTTGATCCGTATAATATACCAACCGCCCTCCCAGTCGCTATGCACTGATGATTCAACACTGTGCTGTCTTCTTATTCTCCTCAGCTTCATTTGAAGACCCCATAACTTGTAATGCTGAATTGTCATTCCTGCCCTTTAAGCTTCATTTAATGACTGCATCATAGTTCCATGATCTTCTTCTTCTTATCGAGTCCACACACAGGATTAGACGTTATTCAGCCAGAGCTGAACACACGTCTCGGCATCTGCACACAATGGTGTCCGTCTTGCTCTTCTTGTGCGTGGTGGTGGAAACAGGGCCGCGACGTGAACGCTCTTTCCTTGACCCCATAGTTCCATGATGATGTCCATGCCTTCAATTCATCTGCTTTACACCCTAGACTTCTGGACAGCTTTCTGTGAATGGCTTGAATTGTATCCATGTATAGTCTTTGACAGAATAGCACGCAAACAGCTTTGGTGCACATGACAATAATAAACTAAACTAAACTTCTAGTGTTGAAGTATATTATGACCTGCCGTCGATCTTCCTTCCCACCTATTTTCCGGCCTTTGTTCCTTCCAAATTCATTTTCTGGTCACTTGCTTTCCATTTGTAAGTTTTCTTGTATCCCAGCTGATTCCATGCTTGATCGCTGATGTCAGGGTAACTTCCAGCTAATGGTTCTAAAATCCATCCAAGATTAGCCCGTGCCAGGCGACTCTCTGCGTGCCGGTCAATGAAGTGGATCAGGCATTACTCTCTTTAAAACCTCGACTCCAACGGCAGTATTTCTTACTTGAACTCTGCTTTTCCTCACTCGACATTATTCACATTAATCCCTTTATCATGTATCTATACATTGTGAATGCCTCAATTGTAATCGTGTATGGTCTTTCCGCAGCCTGGTTAGCACACAACAAAAGCTTTTCACTGTACCTCGGTACATGGGACAACAAAGCAAACTGTAAGTAGCTGAAGAGTTTCCTATTAACTCTATGTAGTAGCTTCAGTTTTGTGGCAAGTTTAGACTTTAGAAATACAGGCCATTGGATACAAACAGGCCATATACCACGGAGTCTGCGCTGACCAGCCACCACCCGTACACTACCACTATTCTAAACACTCAGGACAATTTAGAATTTTTACCAAAGTCAATGAATCGACAAGCATCCTATACACATGGGGCAATTTTACAGCAGCCAATTAACCTACAAACCTGCATATCTTTGGGATGGGGGAGGAAACCGGAGCATCCGGAGTAAACCCATGCGGTCACAGGGAGAACATACAAACTCCGTACAGACAGCAACGGTAGTCAGGACGGAACCCGGGTCTCTGGCGCAGTACGGCAGCAACTCTACCGCTGCACCACTTGTCTTTGGAGGTGAAGTGCAGCTTTGTAATGAGAGAGGTTGAAGAGAGTGTGCTGACTCCTCGCTGAGATTGGCTGTTGTGGACCCATCGGCTAGATTATGGCATGTCTGGCATAATTTAGCAAATGTCAGATAACAGATATGGATCAGTAACTGTGGATAGCTGAACTTGATGAGGGTGTGCCACGTCAGGTTGTTCAGGATCGATGCAGTCAAAAGTTTCAAATATGCAACCTGCAGCCTACTTTTATTGAAAGGAATCCCAAATGTGGTGAACATTACATTCACCAAAGCCCATCCTTCCTATAGCAGAGCAACCTGATCTGTACACAGCACTCCAAATGTGGCCGTACCAACCTCTTGCACAACATGACACGCCAACTATTGTACTCATTACCCTGAGACAACACAATGTATTTCACTGAAGCTGTATTTTTATTAATCCTGCTTTGAGCAAAGATTCTCGATGGGTCTAGGATGCATATAATCACCCAGACTGTAAGGTAAAATGTCTCCAGAAGCAAATAAATATTAATTATGATAAATACATCTCATATGGGTTGGGTGTTGACTTTGCAACTGCTAACATGCACCACGTAAATAATAGATTTGTTGTGTGATGAACCCACTCCTTTAACACACTTTCCTTATGAAAGGAAATATAGGTTTTATTTACTACACGGAACTTGGCAAAGGACCAAACAGCTATTCAACGCGTGATTATGTCATTTTTACCAGTGTCAACCTATGCAATGTTGCAGTGCCATGCCTCACAGGATTGCCAAGTATATTAATCTTTCATTAATAAACTTGATGTCATATTTCTTGTTGTAGCCACATAGCATTCTTTCTTTACTGAATAGGTTTACTTTATTCACACCGGTTACTAGGGTGTGGTTTGTTTAAATGAGGCATATGTTAGTTTATTTTATTTTAAGAATACATTAAAAACAGGCCCTTTGGCCCTTTGAGCCCATACTAACCATCAAACACCCGTTCACACTAGTTCCATCTTATTCTACTATATTATCAGACAACTGAACCAATCAACATCTAGAGAACTGACCTGAGCTACTATTTAACTCATTGGAGATGCTCGTACTATCTTTAATTGGACGGTACAGGACTTTATTTTGCACTAAACGTTATTCCCTTCATCACTGTAGATGCCTCGATTGTAATCATGTATTGTCTTTCCGCTAGCTGGTTAGCACGCAACAAAAGCTTTTCACTATATCTCGGTACACATGACCATAAACTAAACTTCAAACTTTCGCATCCAACACACTAGGGGTAATTTTACAGAAGCTAATTAGCCTACAAACCTGCATATCTTTGGTTTGGGGGAGGAAACCGCAGCACCTGGAGAAAACCCACGCGGCCACAGGGAGAAACGTGCAAACCCCACACAGACAGCACCCGTAGTCAGGATTGAACCCGGATCTCTGGCGCTGTGAGGCAGCAGCTCTACCCGCTGCATCACTGTGCCGCCCTATTCTGGTAGAGCACATTCTGAATTAGTGTGCATGTTAGTCAGGTGCAGATTGTACTGAGGGAGCCTCTGTTCACACAGTAAGGGTGTGTGATTCACACCAAAAGTGATTTGTACATGAATCATCTTGAATTACATAAGGTTTGACACAGATTCTGCATGGTTTGACATTAAAAATATGCATGGTTACCTAAGTAAAAACAAATTGTGAATTAGCCAGAGGCCCCATCTACTCTAAGACTCTACTTCGAGGCAGGGCTGGAAAATCTCTGGTGTCCTGTCCGACTATGTATCTTCTTCGGTCAGTGCCATTGATAGGATTATGTGATCATTTTCACATTGTTCAAAGGAGAGGCTCTGATATAAATGGCTGCTGTGTTTTGTTGCTCTACTTCAAAGCTACACAATACTTTGCAGTGTCCCAAGGCGATGAGAGAAAAGCTCTTTATTAACTGTCTGTTTCATCTCAACATTGCCCCAGAGTTTTCCTGTCCACATTTGGCCACTCCCACATTCTTTTGTCAATGCTCTCTGACTGCTCCCCTTCACTAATTGTCCAAGTAACCTTGTTTACACTGAAGATAGATACCAAACACTCGAGTAACTCAGCGGGTCAGGCAGCATCTCTGGAGAAAAAGGAATAGGTGACGTTTCAGGTAGCAACCCTTCTCCAGACCTTGTTTGCAGTTCATCCTGGTTTTACCTCCATCAGAAACATCCCCTCCTCTACACCCGGCAGCTTCCTTTGCCTCATAAAAAGACACAAAATGCTGGAGTAACTCAGTAGGTCAGTCCGTATCTCTGGGGCACATGGATAGGCAACATTTCACGTTGAGACCCTTCTTCAGACCATGTCCTCCAGAGGTGCTGCCTGACCCGCTGAGTTACTCCAGCACATTTGGAAAGCAGCATCTACAGTTAGTTCCCTGTGCCTTATTTTGCCTCTTTCCCAGTTCTGATGAAGGGTCTTCAGACCGCTCTGTAATTCTTTCCACAGGTGCGGGCTGACCGGCTGAGTATTTCCAGCATGTTCTGTTTCTACCTGGAGGATTAACTCCCACTGCACCAGTTTGACACCTCATTGAGTCACATGGCACAGAAAGAGATTAGTCAGCAATTATGCCTGGGACAGCTGTCTGAAAGAGCTGCATCGCATTCCCCTCATCCATCATGTGTTCCTGTAGACCTTTTCCATTCCTAGAGAGCTTTGCAGCATTTCCTGTGGCTCCCACAGCCAGCTAGTTGGTACGGCCAACACTTAATTCACGGACCATCAATTTCCTTCCTTTCCCTTCCTGTTCACAGCAGTACCCCCAGATGAGCTCGATTGTATTCTATGCACGCTTTGATGGGGAGAAACTGCTTAGCCTTCTCTGGCACCCATGCCCCCCCGATGGTATTGTAATCTCAGTCACCGAGGCCAATGTCAGAAGATCCTTCACAAGGGTGAACCCTTGGAAAGCGTCTCGACCTGATGGTATGCCTGGTCGCATTCTCAAAACCTGCGCAGCCCAGCTGGCTGTTTTTTTTGTACACATCTTCATCGTCTTATTACTGAGGTCTGAGACTCCCACCTGCTTTAAAAGGGCATCAATAATATGCCCAAGAAGAATGGTGCTCAAGAAGAATAAGGTGACGTGCCTCAATGACTACTGATCGGTGGCACTAACATCCGTGGTGATGAAGTGCATTTGGAGGTTGGTTATGGCGCATATCTATCTCAGATATGCAGTAGATACGCATATGGTGCAGAACTACGTCAGCAAGAACCTGGGCCCATTACAATTTGACTACCACCACAATAGATCAATGGGGGATGCAATCTCGCTTGAACAATAAAACCACATACCTCAGGCTGTTGTTCACTCTTACTGAAGTGCTGACGATGGATGATTTCTCATGTTTGAGAACTTAGAAAATAGAACAGTGCACCACAGGAAGATGCCCTTTACCCACAATGTCTACACTGAACATGATGCTGTTAAACTAATCCCTGCTGGCATATGATCCATATCCCTCCATTCCCTGCATTTCAACGTATCTATCCAAAAGCCTCTTAACTGCCACTTATGCATCTGATGTCACCACCACCCCTGGCGATACGTTCCAGGCACCCACCACTCTGTGTAAAAACTTGCTGTGAACATTTTCCTCTCCCACTTTAAAGCTACGCTGTCTCTGCCCTCCAACTCAGACTGTTCCAGTCACGGCTCATTTGGAAGCATTCTCACTTCACTCTCTCCCCACCTCTAAAGTTGGTCCCTCAGGCTGGTCTATCTGGTCATTAGCATGTTCCCGGATGCATGCTGCATGCAAGTTAGTTGCCATGGTTCCCACGTTATGACCGTGACCAACCTCAGAAATATCACAAAAAGTGTTTTGACGCAGATTAAAAGGGACGTGAAGGGTACTATATAGATACAAAAGTCACAGTAAATGCTGGAAATATCCTCCACCAATTTGTACATTGTGACTTTCAAAGGTAACCTGTCGAGTTTAATGCTACTAAAATGGAGACTTGCACATGCATGGCTTTACTGCAAGGTTTCGCTGTAGGGAAACATAGAAAATAGGTGCAGGAGTAGGCCATTCAGCCCTTCGAGCCTGCACCGCCATTCAATATGATCATGGCTGATCATCTAACTCAGTATCCTGTACCTGCCTTCTCTCCATACCCCCTGATCTCTTTAGCCACAAGGGCCACATCTAACTCCCTCTTAAATATAGCAATGTATTTCTTACATTGGCTAGTCCTTTGCTTGTCAACTCTGGCACTGATCAAAGAGTTTTGATTTCTTGAAGATGATTCCAATCCATTGTTTCGAAATTGCAATTTGTCAAAGTTCATAGTAAGTCGAGTAGCACCTGTGGAGAGAGGAATGTATTTACTACTTCAAGTCAAAGAGCTTTCGCTGAGATCAGCACCTTTCTTCTTCCATGTGATTGCACAGTGGGGCGGCACGGTGGCGCAGTGGTAGAGTTGCTGCCTTGCAGCTCCAGAGACCCTGGTTCGATCCTGACTGCGGGTGCTGTCTATGGGAGTTTGTACCTTTTCCCCGTGACCGTGTGGGTTTTCTCTGGGTGCTCCGGTTTCCTCCCACACTCCAAAACGTAGATTTTGAGATTGAGAAATCAAAAAATATTTTGGTAAGCTGCGTGTATAGAAAACCAGGATCTTGTATTGATACGTTTAAGGAAACATTAGTGGAACTTTACAACAATATAAATAACAAGAAAATGGTTTTTGTCTGTGGAGATTTCAACATTGATCTGCTAAACCCACAAGAACACAACTTAACCACAGAATTTATCAATGCAATGTATAGCAGCAGCTTATACCCCACAATCACACGACCAACCAGAATAACAACACACAGTGCTACACTTATCGACAATATATTCACAAACGTTATGGATAGAAAAGTAGTGAGTGTCTTAGTAATAAATGACACAAGTGATCACCTGCCAGTCTTTGCAACTATACAGAGCTGTACCAGGATCAAAAAAGACACAAAAACAATCAAAATAACCAGACACAAAACACAAGATGCTGTTAATTCCTTCAAAGAAGACCTATCGAAACAAGATTGTAACAAAGTTGATGTAAAAGATGTAAATGTAGCCTACGAATCATTTCTGTCAATTGTATCAGGACTGTACGAAAAAAATTGTCCTCTAGTAAAGAAAATAGTGAAACTAAAATATGCTGATAAACCATGGATAACTAAAGGAATATTAAATGCATGTAAGGAAATTTTTTTATTGTACACCATTGTTTTAAAGAAAAGAACAGCAGAAGCTGAAGAAAAATATAAGACATATAAAAACAAACTAACAAAAATCATGAGATGCAGCAAAATCGATCACTATAGTAAGTTACTGGAGAACAACAAAAACAATATTAAAAATACATGGAATGTATTAAATGCCATAATTAAAAAAGGAAATGGAAAGGCACAATACCCAAACCATTTCCTGTCTAAAAACAACACAATAATCACTGATATGGCCTCAGCTGCAAACGAATTCAACAAATTCTTTGTTGGTGTTGGTCCTGATTTGGCCGGAAAAATTGCAAAGACTGGTAGCAGCGATGGTGTAGAAAGTAAAGAGATATATGTAAAGGATACAATATTTATAAGAGGGACTGAAGAAAAAGAAATTATTGACACTGTAAAAAAACTCAAGAGTAAGAAATCCACAGACTGTCATGATATTGACATGTTTACAGTTAAAAACATTATAGAATGCATAGCAAGACCTCTGACTCACATTTGTAATCAGTCCCTTCAAACCGGTGTATTTCCCAAAAAAATGAAAACAGCTAAAGTCATACCAATGTATAAAACTGGAGACAAACATGTACTTTCAAATTACAGACCCATTTCATTGCTTCCACAGTTCTCCAAAATATTGGAAAAAATATTTTACACAAGACTGGACGAATTTATCACCAAACATAACATACTGTACAAACAACAATATGGTTTTAGAGCTAACAGAACAACTTCATTTGCAATTATTGAATTTATAGAAAAAATTACTAAGGCAATAGAAAATAAAGAGTATGCAGTGGGGATTTTTTTTAACTTAAAAAAAGCATTTGACACCGCAGACCATGAGTTATTAATAAAGAAACTACAAAGATATGGCATTAGAGGCATCGCACTATCATGGCTATCCAGCTACCTACAGAACCGGGAACAATATATCGAAATACAAAACCATAAATCACAATTACTGCAGGTTACGTGTGGGGTGCCCCAGGGCTCAGTGTTAGGGCCATTATTATTCATTTTGTATATCAATAATATATGTGAAGTGTCAAAAACTCTTGAAACTATTCTCTTCGCTGATGATACTAACTTACTCTGCTGTGGAGACAACTTGGAACAGCTCCTGGATAGTATGGAAAAGGAATTGAGCAGGATGAAGATCTGGTTTGACGAAAATAAACTCACATTGAATTTAAGTAAAACAAAATTCATAATATTTGGAAATCGATCAACCAACACAGAGAAAAAGCTCATGATAAATGGCACAGAAATAGAAAGAGTATCTGAAATAAAATTTCTTGGAGTATTAATTGACAACAAATTAACTTGGAAACCTCACATAAATTATATTAAAGCCAAAATATCCAAATCAATTGCAATACTGAATAAAGCCAGAGACCTACTAAATCAAGCCTCCCTGTATATGTTGTACTGCTCCCTCATACTCCCATACATGATCTACTGTGTGGAGGTATGGGGGAACACATACAAAACAAATACACATCCAATCTTTATCCTCCAAAAAAGAGCAATACGAATTATACATAAAACCACCTACAGACAATCAACAAAACCATTATTTATCAGACTAAAAACATTAAAATTTCAAGATCTGACATTATAAAACTATCCAAATTATGTTCAAAGCAGCTAATCAGCAATTGCCTTGTAATATCCAGGGGTTGTTCCAACGGAGAGAAAGCAAACACAACCTGAGAGGAACCTATATATTCGAAAAACCGGCAATAAGAACTAATGCAAAACTCCATTGTGTTACAGCAAAGGGCGTTAGTCTCTGGAATAACTGCCATGATGAGCTGAAAATATGTAAGACTCTATTCAAATTAAAAACACTCTTCAGAAACAAAAGATTGAATGGTTATGAGCTGGACCAGTGATTTGCTTTTCTGTTTGGTTATTTCTGGTTTGTGGACTGTTCAACAGATTTTGGGTCCATTTGTTCCCATTATTTTGTTTTTTTTCCATGAAAATGTATAGAAAATAAGAGGGGGTAGGACCAGAAAAGTTTTCGAACTTCTTCTTACCCCTTTTGAACATGAACGATATTATTTGTATTATTTGAGTTACTTATTTGTTTGTTTTCCTTTGTGTTTTCTTTTCTTTTTTTATTGCTTACAAGTTTATTTGTGTTTGTATTTTTTAACATGTTCAATAAATTAATAGAATTTTTTTTTTTAAATTTGTAGGTTAATTGGCTTCTGTAAATTGTAAAATTGTCGCTAGTGTGTGCAGGCTAGTGTGATCGCTGGTCGGCACAGACTCGGTGGTCCAAAGACTGAGCCAAATTACTGAGTAGTCAAAGAAAATCCAAGTTACAAAGATTCAACAGTTGGTAAGCTAAAGAACAAACCTGGAGACTAGAAACAGATTGTGTCATTGTACTGATAATTTAATGAAAGAATCTGATTTAGCATAGATCCTTCCATGACTGGTATTTGTATTTGTATTGGTTTAGCATTGTCCTGTGTACCAAGGTACAGTGAGATATTTTGTTTTATGTGCTATCCAGGTAAATCATCCACACATGATTACAATCAAACCATACACAAGCACAACAGGAAGTGCAGGAAGAGAAAGGAAATAGAGTGCAGAATATAATGTGGGAGCTACAGAGAAAGTGCAGATAAGAAAAATGCAAGGGCCATAATGAGGTAGGTTGGGAGATCAGGACTCTGGGTTATAAGAGGTCCATTCAATTGTCTGGTACCAGCGGTGAAGAAGCTGTCCTTGAATCTGGTGGTACGTGTTTTCAATTTTTTGTATCTTAAGGGGAGGGGGAAGACTGCATTTTCTTGCAGTCTTGGTCAGATCAGTTGCCAAACCAAACTATGCTGCATTCTGATAGAAGCCTTTTGGTGATGCATTTGAAGAAATAGCTAAGAAGTATTGGAGACTTGCTGAATGTCCTTAGTCATCTGAGGAAGTAGAGTCATAATCTTGGACATTTCAAAAACCTTTGCAAACAAAAGAGAGTGTTACTCGTTCTTTTGACAAATCACTGGGTCATTTATTTTGAGTAAAACACAAAGTGCTTAAGTAACTCAATGTGTCAGGCAGTATCTGTGGAGGGAATGGACAGCCGATGTTTCGGGTCGGGACTCTTCATCAGACTGTCTTTATTTATTTTGCTAGTGTTAGTTCAAGGCTTACCCGGGCTGTGACGCTCTTTGATGAAAATTCAGGATATTCATTTTATCTTCTCATCTTTAGAGAAAGTATGCGCAAACTGGTGCACGCCCTCAGGTCTATCTAGTAGTAGTACTAGATTTCAGGGAGGGGACAGGGATATTCTAGGCACGTTAACATTAAAAGTTTAATAATAATAATAATAATAACTTTATTTATAAAGCACTTTAAACAACTGCAGTTGCCACAAAGTGCTGTACATGAGAACTCATGAACAAAAAGCTATTACAAACAATTAAAAACCATTAAAAACCGTAAAACGAAGGACTATAAAAAACACACTAAAAATTAAAAGACATTAAAAGCACTAAAAACAGGAGCAATGCCTCAGCCAGTGTCGAAAGCCAAAGAATAAAAATGTGTTTTTAGGGAGGATTTGAAGATGGACAGTGAGGGGGCCTGTCTGATGTGCAGCGGCAAGGTGTTCCAGAGTGCCGGAGCAGCAACAGAAAAGGCTCTATCCCCTCTGAGCTTCCGCTTAGACCTTGGTACCTCAAGGAGCAGCTGATCAGCTGACCTGAGGCACCGGGCAGGAGCATATAGGTGGAGCAGCTCAGAGAGGTAAGGCGGGGCGAGCCCATTCAACGATTTAAAAACAAATAAAATAATTTTGAAATGAACTCGAAAGTGCACTCGAAAGTTTAGTTTATTGTCACATGTACCGAGGTACAGTGAAAAGCTTTTGTTCCATACAATCCTGTCAGCAGAAAGTCTTATAACACTTGAGCCATCTACAGTGTACAGTTACATGAGAAAGAGAATAACATTTAGTGCAAGATAAAGTCCAGTAAAGTCTGATTAAAGATAGTCTAAGGATCTCCAGTGAGGTAGATTGTAGCTCAGGACCGCTCTCTAGTTATTGATACGATGGTTCAGTTGCCTGATAACAGCTGGGAAGAAACTGTCCCTGAATCTGGAGATAGACAAAAATGCTGGAGAAACTCAGCAGGTGAGGCAGCATCTATGGAGCGAAGGAAATAGACGACGTTTCGGGTCGAGACCCTTCTTCAGTCGCCTATTTTCTTCACTCCATAGATGCTGCCTCACCCCGAGTTTCTCCAGCATTTTCGTCTACCTTCGATTTTCCAGCATCTGCAGTTCCTTCTTTAACACTGAATCTGGAGGTGTGCGTTTTCACACTTCTGTACCTGATGGGGAGTGGGGAAAAGAGGGAGTGACCGGGGTGAGACTCGCTAGTGGCCTTGCCGAGGCAGAGTGAGGTGTAAATAGAGTCAATGGAAAGGACATTGGTTTGTGTGATGATCTGGGCTGTGTCCACAATTCTCTGCAATTTCTTGTGGTCTTGGATGGAGCTGTTCCCAAAACATGCCGCGATGCATCCCAATAAAATGCTTTCTACGACGCATTTTTAGTTTAGTTTAGAGATACAGTGCGGAAACAGACCCTTTGGCCCACTGAGTCTGCACCGACCAGCAATCCCCGCACATTCCCTGAAAGTAGCGGCACAGGTAGATAAGGTGGTCAAGGAGGCTTGTGGTATATTGGCCTTCACCAGTCAGGCTACTATGGAAGTTGACATGTTATGTTACAGTTTAGTATAGTTTAGTTTAGAGATACAACCCACCGAGTCGGAGCCCACCAGCGATCCCCGCACACCAGCACCATTCTACACACACTCGGGACAATTTACACTTATACCAAATTAATCAACCTACAAACCAGAGTTGGCATCTATAGATGCTGGTGAGCGTTGTTCTGGACAACATGTCTTAGAGCACTTGAAAGTGGATACATCTCGTGGGCCTGATGCGCTGAATTCCAGGGCATTATGGAAAGCAAGGGAAGACATGACTGTGGCCCTACCAGAGATTTTTACATCCTTGCTGGCCACAGGTGAGTTGCCAGATAATTATTGGACAACAGATGTGGTACCTTTATTCCAGATGGGCAGCAGGGATAAGCCAGGTCATCTCAGACCATTATGCCAAATGTCAGGAAAGGAGATTAATTGGAAAAAAATCTGAATTTCAGGTTCAATGTGGACTTGGAAGGACAATCAGTATGTTTGACTTTTGGTGCAGTTCCAGTCTGACTAATTTGATTGAGCTTCAAGTAACATCATATATGGATGGGGATGGTGAAGTTGATGTCACCACATGGACTTTGGTAAGGCCTTTGATAATGTCCCACATGGAAGGCTGATCTAATGGGTGAGAGTCCAAGGGATCAACTCATTCAAGACATGGATCTAGAGTTGGCTTGGTAATGGGAGATAGTTACTGATAGCGGAGGGCTGATTGATACCCAGTAGGGTACAAAAGGATTCAGTGCTGGGACCCTTACTATTTGTCATATACATAAAAAAACTTGGGTATGAACATTGGAAAAATGATTAGTATGATTTGCAGATGACTAGATTTCTTGACTGGAACGGGTATCAAGGGTTATGGGGAGAAGGCAGCAAAATAGGATAGGAAGGCAGTGGTCAGCCATGATTGAATGGCGGAGTAGACTCGATGGGCTGAATGGCTAAATTCTACCCCTATAACTTGTGAGCACCACAATCACAATAATACTTTATTAGCCAAGTATGTTTTGCAACATAGGAGGAATTTCATTTGCCAAGTCTGTCATACAAATAAAAAGCAACAAAACACATTTTAACATAAACATCCATCACAGTGACTCCTCCACATACCTCACTGTGATGGAAGGTGAAAAAAAATGTCCAAGTCTCTTCCCTTTGCTCTCCGTTGACGGGATGATCTTGACTCCCGTAGCCGGCGGCGGGCCCTCCGCGTCGAGGCGATCAGCTCCTGCATCGGGGGGATGTCAGCTCCTCCGCGCCGGACGATCAGACCCTGCGTTGGGGCTGCTCGAATCATCCGCGACGTTGGAGCTTCCCGACTCGGCCTCTCCCGAGACTGCGAGCTCCCGATGTAAAGTCCGCAAGCCGTGGTTGGAGCGATCCCAGCCAAGTGATCGATGTAAGTCCACGGCCCGTGGTGGGGCCCAAGGTCAGTCCGAGGAGCACTCCAGCTCCATCGATGGTAGGCCGCAGAGCAACCGGAGAATGCGATCCGAAAATTAATTGCATCTCTGGCAAGGTAAGAACCTGAAAAAAAAGTTTCCCCCTCCCCCCACATAAGACAAACTGGAGAACATTTACACCAGCTTTTAACACACACTGAAATTTTAAAAAAAGACGAAAAAACAAACAGACTGTTTTTCACCTTCCATCACGGTGGGGCTGCCAATCGTGCTCCGCCCCTGGTGGAGTCTTGACAAGATATCTGGAGTTATACTGTCGCTGATAGTAAAAAGGATTATCTTAGGTTACAATATCATTCAATTAGTAGATTTCCCGGAGCAATGGTAGATGCAATTTAATCTGAATAATGTCACCATGATATATTTTGGTAAGGAAAGCACCATGAATAGTAGGGCACTAGGAGAAAGGAGGAAGAGAGGGACCCTGATGTACACCTTCATGGATTATTAGAAGTGGTAGCATAGGTGGAAAAGGTGGTGAATAAGGCATTTATGATGCTGGCCTTCAGTAGCTGGAGTACAGAATGTAAGTTGTTGTTGTTGAACAATCTTATACAACTCTGGTTGGGCCACAGCTGGAGTATTGTGTGGTGTTTGGTCACCACACAAGGGGAAGGATGTAATTGTACTGGTAAAGATGTGGTTCAGATTTACCAGGATATTGCCAGGAATGAAACATATCAAACATGAAGAGATACTACACTGAGTCAAGAGTTAAGGGTGTTCTATTGTTGTATGTACCAAAACAGAAGTTAAATTATTGTGTAGAAAGGAACTGCAGATGCTGGTATATACTGAAGATAGACACAACATGCTGGAGTAACTCAGCCAGTCAGACAGCACCAACCCGAAACATCACCTATTCCTTTTCTCCGGAGAGGCTGTCTGACCCACTGAGTGTTTGACCCAGTGGAGAGGCTGTCTGACCCAGCATGTAGTGTTTATCTGCACTGAGATTCTTTGTTGACTGGGTTTGTTTTCTTTGGAGCAGAGGAGATGAAGGGGAAAAACTTGATAGAGTTGTACAAAATTACGAGGAGCGTAGATAGGGCGGATAGTTAGAAACCTTTTCCCTTTAATGGAGATGTCTACAACCAGAAGCATCTGGGTTTGAGGTGAGGAATAGGAGGGTTAGCAGATATCTGAGGATTCTTTTTCACCCAGAGTGCGGTTCTAATCTATAATTACTTGTGCGAATATGTTGTGGAAACAGATATCATCACAACATTTTTTAAACGTTTGGGCACTTGAATGGTAAGTGAAGGCCTATTTCTTCTTAACAATTTTGTTTGGATTAGTTTATTATATTGCCACATGTACAGTGAAAATTTTTTTTGTTGCATGCTATCCAATCAACAAAAAAACGATACCCGATTACAAGTAAACCATCCACAGAGTACAGATACAGGAGGATGGGAATAACATTCACATAGAGTCCATTTAAAGATAGATCAAAGGTCTCTAATGATGTAGATGGGAGGTCAGAACAAACTCAAGTTGGTGATAGGATGGTTCAGTTGTCTTGAAAACAGCTGGGAAGAAACTGTTCCAGCATCTGGTGGTGTGTTTTCACACTTCTGTACCTCTTGTCTGATGGGAGTGGGCAGATGAGGGAGTGACCAGTGTGTGACTGGGCCTTGATTAAGTCAAGTCAAGTCAAGTCAAGAGAGTTTATTGTCATGTGTCCCACATCGGACAATGAAATTCTTGCTTGCTGCAGCACAACAGAATATTGTAACCAAATATACAGAACAGTTCAGTACAATATACACATAAATAAACAGATAAAGTGCAATAGGCTGTTACAGTTCAGAGTCTGATAGACTGATAGCTGTGCAGAAGAAGCTGTCCCTGAACCTGGATGTAACAGATTTCAGGCTCTTATACCTTCTGCCCGATGGTAGCGGAGAGATGAGTGTGTGGCCAGGATGGTGTGGGTCCTTGATGATGTTGGCAGCCTTTTTGAGTCAGCGACTGCGATAGATCCCTTCGATGGTGGGGAGGTCAGAGCCGATGATGGACTGGGCAGTGGTTACAACTTTCTGCATCCTTTTTCGCTCCTGGACTCTCAAGTTGCCGAACCAAGCCACGATGCAACCGGTCAGCATGCTCTCTACTGTGCACCTGTAGAAGTTCGAGAGAGTCCTCTTTGACATACCGATTCTCCGTAATCTTCTCAGGAAGTAGAGGCGCTAATGTGCTTTCTTTATGATTGCATGGGGCCAGGAAAGATCTTCGGAAATGTGCATGCCCAGGAATTTAAAGTTATTGACCCTTGATGTAAACGGGACTGTAGGTCCCTATCCTACCCCTTCCAAAGTCCACAATCAGTTCCTTGATTTTGCTGGTGTTGAGAGCCAGGTTAAGCTGGTGGCCTTGTCTAGGCAGCATGAAGTGTAGATGAGGTCAATGGAAAAGAGGTTGATTTGCGTGGTGGTCGGGTCTACATCCACAACTCTCTGCAATTTCTTGCAGTCTTGGATGGAGCTGTTCCCAAACAAGGAGCTTTCATTACATAGTCACAATTTACACGGTGGTACATTAGTCAAACTGCTACTGGTGCAGTTTACAAACAGCAACCATCGATACTACAACGTTGTCAGCCGTATCCACAACACACTTGATCCCACACGATTCTCAGAAGGATTCCAGTAATCACCGAGTGCTGATCTCCAACATGTAGTTCAATGTCAGTGGGCTAAGTCCTGCTATCGGGAGCAGTATAGATAACTACATGTATGGAGCCATAGCATCATACAATGCAGAACAAGGGCAAAGGGCTGAGTTTGACGCTGTGGCTCTATGAAGCTTTAATTGGCAAGTGTCCACAGTAGGACTTGGACCCATAATCACTGACTCATAGCTCTTACTGCTGAGCCAAAGGTGAAATCTATGATTGTTTTAATAATATCGACAGTTCTCGTGACAGCAGAACAAAATTGTTCTTGCCGTTGCAAGAGATTTAGTACATAGATAACGGCAATTATATGGGTTGTAAAACTAAAGAAAGGACTCTATCCATTGACGGATTTTAAATCTAGATGTCTGGTTGATAGTAGGGGAAACTTTAGACTGATGGATGATATAATCTGGTCAATGGGCAGGCAACTGGTTACAGCGATTCAGTCAAGGGAAAGCTGATGTACAGCATGGAGGGGCAAAGGATAGAGTTTTTTTCTTCCAATTGACATAAGCATTGGCATCATACATCATAAGCCTCTGCATCCTACATTTACTATGATTCTACCTTTAAAAGCCATTTATCTCATATCACCCCATTACCCAGAAGGATGTGGAGGCATTAGAATGAGTGGAGGAGGTTTATCGGAATGCTGCATGGATTAGTTGGCATCAGCTGCGGGTTCGTCGTTTCGACTTTTTTTGTTTTTTTAGTATGTCCAAACGTACGTTTTAGCGTTTCTCGGTTTTAGTGTTTATGTGGGGGGTGGTGGGGAGGAGGAACAGGGGGAAACAGTTTTCAGTCACCTACCTCGACGGAGATGTGACTTTTTTCCTTGTCGCCTCTTCGCCCCCTAACAACTTGGATTGGTGCGGCCTTTCCCGGAGTCGGGCCCAGAGCTTCAGCAGCGGGCGCAGCGTGGACTTTCCATCGCGGAGCGGGGCGATCCCTTGCTGAGGGTCGCCGGAGAAGAGCTCTGACCGCCGGCCTGCGGCCTATAACATCCTGAAGCCACGTCTCCGGTAAGGAAGTGGCCGATTCGGGAACTCCAAGCCGCTGAGTGTGTTCAATCTGTGCCGACATCAGAGCTTCGATCATCCCGTCGAGAGGGCTTGCACATCGGGCCGTCCGTAGCGACGATTAGGGAGGGTCAAGGCCCCGACCGTGGGTGAACAAAGGAGGAAGACTGACTAAACTTTATTTCCTTCCATCACAGTGAAGAATGCTGTGGTGGATGTTTATGTTAAATTCTATTGTGTGTTGAGTTCTTTTTAATTGTATGGCTGCATGGTAACTCATTTCACTGTACCCTTAATTGGTGCATGTGACAAATAAATGTGAACCTTGAACCCAGCTACAAGGAGAGGTTGGACAAACTTGGGTTGTTTTCTCTGGAACATCAGAGGCTGAGGGGAGACCTGATAGAAATATAAAGATACGGGAGGCATTGATGGGAAAGGGAGTCCGAACCTTTTTCCCCAGGGTGGAGATGTCACAGACAGAGGTCACAGAGGGCATGGTTGTAAGGTGAAAGGGGCAAAGTTCAAAGGAGGTGTGCGGTAGATTGTGCAGAAGGTGCCTGGAAGGTACTGCCAGGGATGGTGGTGGAGGCAGATGCAATAGTAGCAGTCAGGAGGCTTTTAGATAGGCACGTGAATGTACAGGGGGTGGAGGGATAAGGATCACTTGCAGGGGGAGGCAATTATACGTTCATATAATTGTATTCACTGGAGTTTAGAAGGATGAGGGGCGATCTTATAGAAACATATAAAATTATAAAAGGACTGGACAAGCTGGATGCAGGAAAAATGTCCCCAATGTTGGGCGAGTCCAGAACCAGGGACCACAGTCTTAGAATAAAGGGGAGGTCTTGAAAACATCCAATGAATTGGCCTCCACTGGCAGAGAATTCCACAGATTCACAACTCTCTGGGTGAAAAAGTTTTTCCTCATCTCAGTCCTAAATGGCCACCCCCTTATTCTTAAACTGTGACCCCTGGTTCTGGACTCCCCCAACATCTGGAACATTTTTCCTGCATCTAGCCTGTCCAATACTTTAAGAATTTTATATCTTTCCATAAGATCCTCTCTCATCCTTCTAAATTCCTGAAAGAGTGTCCTAGACTCTCCCACTAGTGGAAACATCCTTTTCCCATCCACTCTATCCAGGCCTTTCACTATTCGGTAAGTTTCTGTGAGATTAGTTTAATTTGGCACCATGTTCGTCACAGTGTGGGTCGAGAGTCTGTTCTTGCCCTTGTATTTGTCTGGGTTCTCGGGACTGGATCCACTTCAAATGAAAAATAATTTATTAGATTCAAAATGGAGGTTCCTTCAGTGCTAAATATTTGGTAATAATGAGGATTTTCCCCCCATCATCTTTCCCCACTGAACAATTTCAACTGCCTAAGTTGTTAGAACTATTTAATTGATCAAAGTAGTGTAGATACTTGGAGTAAATATAATCCGCCATCATTTGGTGCAGCACAATAGCGCAGCGGTAAAGTTGTTGCCTTCTGGGCCTGTCCCACTTTGGTGATTTTTTCGGCGACTGTCATTGTTGTAGCAGGTCGCCGAAAAACCAGCGACTGGACCTCCCTTTGACAATGTCTACGACAATGTCTACAACAACCTACCTCCCAGTGGGCAACCGGCGACCCATTAGGACGTCTACCTACGACAAGTTATCGGTAATTCAGTCGCCGATACCTGTTGCCGTTTGACGTAGGTAGTCGCCAATGGAATTTACCGAAGTCAGCACCGGCGACAACTTACGTCATCCTGGCGACAGCGCCTACGTCAGGCTACGACCGAAGATTGAGGGGGGGATCTTATAGAAACTTACAAAATTCTTAAGGGGTTGGACAGGCTAGATGCTGGAAGATTATTCCAGATGTTGGGGAAGTCCAGAACAAGGGGTCACAGTTTAAGGATAAGAGGGAAATCATTTAGGACCGAGATGAGAAAATCATTTTTCACACAGAGAGTGGTGAATCTGTGGAATTCCCTGCCACAGAAGGTAGTTGAGGCCAGTTCATTGGCTGGATTTAAGAAGGAGTTAGATGTGGCCCTTGTGGCTAAAGGGATCAGGGGGCTATGGAGAGAAGACAGGTATGGGATATTGATTTGGATGATCAGCTATGATCATATTGAATGGCGGTGCAGGCTCGAAGGGCCGAATGGCCTACTCTTGCACCTATTTTCTATGTTTCTATGACAGTTGGCGTAAAGCCCACGGGCGCCGACTGTCACCAAAAAGTTTTGAACATTTCAAAATCCAGCGACGACCAGAAAAAAGATACGACACTTTGGGCAACTGAGGAGACCATACAGGCGACACCACGGTGACCACGTGGCAACTGTAGTCACCTAAGTGGGACAGGCCCATTACAGCGCCACAGACCCGCGTTCGATCCTGACTACCGGTACTGTCTGCACGGAGTGTGTACGTTCCCCCTGTGTGTATGTGACCGCGTGGGTTTCCTCCGGGTGCTGCGGTTTCCTCCCACACTCCAAATACCTGCAGGTTTGTAGGTTAATCGGCTTCGGTGAAATTTGTAAATTGTCCCTAGTGTGTAGGATGGTGCTGGTGTGCGGGGATCGCTGGTCTGCACGAACTCGGTGGGCCGAAGGGCCTGTTTCCGCGCTGTATCTCTAAACTAGCTCTCTATTTTGACTTCGCATCCATATCAACAGAGGGCGAGCAAGGTTATTCAAACTCAATCAATGCCGCCGATTTGTCAACCAAACAGTGCCCTTGCCAAATGCACAAGCTTCATTGCAGTAAATCAATGCCAAAAGGCATCCTAACCCCCCCTCTGCCTCTGTCACCGCGCATTATTTACAGTGTTTCCATACGCGCGGTAAACACACGGGCTCTGCGCGGCTGCTGAAACTGCAGTCACACAGCGGCGCCTGCGGTTCCACCAGCGCTGACATCTCTTCACCCTCCTCTCCCCTCCCACCGCAGACTTCCTCCAGCTGGTCAGCCGCCCCAGATAATCTCTGGGTCATGTGAGGAACATCACAAGGCCGAACATTCATGTTCAGGAAAGACACAAAAAGCTGGAGCAACTCAGTGGGACAGGCAGCATCTCCGGGGAGAAGGAATTGGGGGGGGGGGGGGACGTGGGACGTGGACATGTTCAGGACTCTGTGCATAAATAGACCCGCCAGCAATTAACAGGGAATAAACAGACCACTGGAAAATTTAGCCGTCTTGCTTAATGCAGAGCGCGTTTTAATTTGGGTTACTGAGGCGGGGCTTGCAGCAATGATGGGCTGTGGGCAAGGGGCCGAGGGGATAGGAAGAGAGAGGATGGGAGAGATGTGAGGGGATGAAGGGAGAAGTGAGGGGATGAAGGGAGACGAGAGGATAGGAGGGGATGGGAGAGGAAAGGGAAATGAGAGGCAAGGGGATGAATGGAGAGGAGAGGTGAGTCCTTGAGAACAGCTGATGCACACTGTACCAGGTGAGGGCTCCTTGTAATCACCTGTACTACCGGTATAGGGCAGTTTGCAGCGGGTTTTGCAGCAATGCACATCGCCTTTACCTTACATGGAGAGTAGTGCCGGCTCTAGGAATCTCAATTGGGGTGAAAGGTTCAGCATTCACTTAACCATTCCTCCAGCTCTCTCGGTGGCTGGATTTGTTGCAAACAACTTAATCTGAGACGCGCTTGATTGAAATAAAAATAAAAATAATTTATCATCAGCTGTCAATTTGCACAAAAGGTCACTTGGTCCAGGCTTTGTTTAATCCGCACGTTGAACCGCTAGATGGGAAACATACGCGCCGGGAGATTGCAGGCAGCTGCAAGACTAATAAAGTTGTCAGGGGATTTTAACTTTCCCCAGGGACATAGATGGGGTGAAATTTGTCAAGTGTGGTCAGAAAGGTTCCCTCAAGCTGATATGTAGAGGGCCTGATAATGGAGAGGGCAATGCTTGACATACTCATGTCACAAGGAATAGGAGTAGAATTAGGCCATTGGGCCCATCAAGTTTACTCTGCCATTCAATCATCTATCTCTCCCTCCTAACTCAATTCTCATGCCTTCTCCCCATAACCACAGACACCTACCCCTACTAATCAATAATCTATCTATCTCTGCCTTAAAACTATCCACTGACTTGGCCTCCACAGCCTTCTGTGGCAAAGAATTCCACGGATTCTACACCCTCTGACTAAGGAAATTTATTGTCTCCTTCTAAAATAACATCCTTTAATTCTGAGGCTATGACCTCTAGTCCTAGACTCTCCCACTAATGGAAACATCCTCTCCACATCCACTCTATCCAAGCCTTTCACCATTCTGTATGTTTCAATGAGGTGCCCCCTCATCCTTCTAAACTCTAGGGAGTACAGGCCCAGTGCCGACAAAAGGCCATCATAGCTGAACATACTCACTCCTGGGACCCAGGCAAGTTATTGAGGTTAGACACAAAGTGCTGGAGTAACTCAACAGGTCAGACAGCATCTCTGGAGAACAAGGATGGGTGACGTTTCGTGTCGAGACCCTTCATCAGACATCCTGACCCAAAATGTTATCCATCCTTTTTCTCCCGGGATACTGCCTGACCCGCTGAGTTACTCTAGCACTTTGTGTCTATCTTCGGTATATCTCTAGTTCCTTTCTACACAAGAGATTCAGGTATCAGGTAGGAATACTTTGGAACAAGTGACCATAGTTCTATTAGCTTTAAAATAGTTATTGAAAAGGACAGGGCTGGGCTACTAGTTAGACTTCTAAATTAGGGCAAGGTCAATTTTGATGGTGTTAGACAGGAATGTACTAAAGTTCATAAGACACAGGAGCTTGATTGGAGTAGACGTTTGCAGGCAAAGGAACATCCAGAAAATGAGATATTTTTAATAGTGTGATAGCGACAGTTCAAGGTATGCATGTTCCTGTTAGAGTGATGGGCAAGGCAGATAAAGTACCTTGGACAATGAGAGAAATTGAGGCTCTGATTAGGAAAATAAGTTGTTCTGGTCTAAATAATTCACCTGAACTTCCCGTGCTAATGTTGTACCCTTTATCCTGTATCTGTGCATTGTGGACAGCTTGGATTGTAATCATGTACAGTCTTTTCTTTAACTGGATAGCATACAAACACAAGCTTTTCACTGTACCTCGGTACGGCGGCATGGTGGTGCAGCGGTAGAGTTGTCGCCTTACAGCGTCGGAGACCTGGGTTCGATGCTGACTACGGGTGCTGTCTGTGCGGAGTTTGTACGTTCCCCCCATGACCGCGTGGGGTTTCTCTGAGATCTTCCATTTCCTCCCACACTACAAAGGCGTGCAGGTTTGTAGGTTAATTGGCTTGGTATAAATGTAAGTTGTCCCAAGTGTATGTAGGATAGTGCTAGGGTGCGGGGATTACTGGTCGGTGCAGACTCGGTGGGCCGAAGGGCCTGTTTCCGCGCTGTATCTCTAAACTAAACTAAACAATAATAAATTAAAGTGCGATGGAGCCTTAAACCCCTGTCCCACGGTACGAGTTCATTCCAAGAGTTCTCCCGAGTTTGCCCTGATTCGAACTCGGAGATTTACGGTAATGGCCACTCGTCGGTACTCGGGGCTCTCGAGGACATTTTTCATCATGTTGAAAAATCTTCACGAGTCTTCCCGTGCTTACCTGCCGTTAGCGAGACTTCCCGAGTACCTGCCGTTAGCGCTAAGAGACGTCCCCGAGCTACGACGTACCCACTACGTTCATTATCCGTGCTTACCACGAGTTTGATTATTTTTAAACCCGGGAGAGCTCTTGGAATGAACTAGTACCGTGGGACAGGGCTTGCTACACCTGCAGGACTGTTTTGTATAAATAATTGGAAACTTTAGCGCTGAACTGTGAAAATAATCCCGACAAATCTCAGTACAGGTACTGTATTTCCAAATTACAGTTCTAGAGAATTAACTATCCTTAAAGAAATTGCAAGACATTTTTATGCAAATGAATGTGTCAGTATGCAGTTGATCCACAAGCTGGTGAAAGTGCTACCTAACAATTCTTATACTGTTACATCCCACTCATTTTTAAATCTGCATGACTGCTTTGTTAGCTCTATATTTAAAGTACCAAGTAGGATGATACCAATTGATATTTGGTTTTTAATTGTGTATTTTTTACATTGATGTCTTGTTTTCCTGTGTTTTGTAGTCAATGCCTATTATGTTCTGTGTGCTGAAGCAAAGCAAGAATTTCAATGTCCTATCAGGGACACATGACAATAAACTTGAACTTGAACTTTTGCTTCATGGTGCCTTTTTCCCTTTCAATCGAGTAGAATGTGTGTGTAATTTATGTATATAATGTTTATGGTGTGTTGTCTGAGTCTACGTGCCTGTCATGTTGCTGCAAGCAATATTTTCATTGTATCTGCACCTCACCGTATGTGTACATAAACTTGAATGGACTTAAGTCATAGAGTGAGACAATGTGGAAACAAGCCCTTCGGCCCAACTTGCCCACACAGGCCAACATGTCCCAGTTACACGAGTCCCACCTGCCTGCGTTTAGTCCACATCCCTGCAAATCGGTCCTATCCATGTACCTGTCTAACTGTTAACCTGCCCAACTTGACTTAAAATCTCTTCTCCCCCCATCTTCACATCACAACTGGCAGTTCTTCCATCATCCCTCTAGCCATGGCCTTGTTTTGGTTCCACACCTGGCAACTGCTTAATTTAAAGTTCTGATTAAATGTAGGTGGAGTGTAATACCCAGTTTGTAAGGATGTTGCATGTTAGGATGAATTTCTACCCTAATCTGGCCACGATCAGTTTATGAGACAAAGCTGTGTGCAATGTAACTGGCGCATTGCTTACGTTGCGACATTTCACTGCAGTACAGAGGGAATGCTGCATTGCTGCAGCTGCTGCCTTTCAGACATAATGTTTAGTTCAGTTTGCAGTTAGAAATACAGCACGGTAACAGGCCCTTCGGCCCATCAAGTCTACGCCGACCATGATCACCCGTTAATACTAGTTTTATGTTATCCCACTTTTGCATCCACTCCCTACACACCAGGAGCAATTTTACAGAGGGCAAATTAACTTACAAACCCGCAGATGTGGGAGAAAACCGGAACACCTGCAGGAAACCCACGCGTTCACAGGGAGAACGTGCAAACTCCACACGGACAGCACCTGTGTTTTTTCTCCAATGGATGTAAAGGATCCCATGCAACCCATGCATCTCGGTGTTTTGACTGGTGTCTATCTTTCCACTGATTATAGTGTCATTATCACAACACAATGCTGAAAAACAGCACACAAAACACACTGAGATCATGCAAGTTAATAAACTGCAAGCCGACCCAGTTTCTAAAACTTCAGACACAAATGTGAATTTAATACAAAGTGCTTCGATCAAACGGTAAAAATAAGTACAGAGTCCCAGAGCCAGTTTGTCAACAACCAAAACAGGTGATCCTTTAGAATGCGCACATTTCAGCAACTCAGCAGCATTGATCAGCAATCTCCTCCTCCAGTTAGCTGGGGAGCTGCTCACCATTGCTTCCAAATTTTCAGACACTTATTTTAATCGCAATTGACATGGTACTGATGTTTATCACTAGGAATTGTCCATCCATTGCCTGTATCCACCTATCACTTGCCGGGCTTTGTATCTGTCTCACCCCCACCTCTTTTCCAGCTTTCTCCCCCCCTCCCATTTACTACAATTAATCTGAGGAAGGTCCTGACTTGAAACATCACCAATCCACGTGCTCCAGAGATGCAGTTTGTGGACATGGATGGGTGACATAGTGTTGCAGCAGGTAGAGTCGCTGCCTCACAGTGCCAGGGACCCGATGTTCAATTCTGACCTCGGCTGCTGTCTGTGTGGAGTTTGCATGTTCTCCCTCCCTGTCACCATGTGTTGATGAGCTAAACATTACTCCCTATCTCCTGCTTTTGTACAATGTGGGGGGCTTGATCGGAATCACATCCCAAAGACATGCGGGTCAGTGGGTTAATTGGCCTCTGTAAAGTGTCCCTAGTGTAGTAGGGAGTGGATGAGAAGGTGGGATAACTAGTGTGAAGGGGTGATCATAGAAACATAGAAACATATAAAATAGGTGCAGGGGTAGGCCATTCGGCCCTTCGAGCCTGCACCGCCATTCAATATGATCATGGCTGATCATCCAACTCAGTATCCTGTACCTGCCTTCTCTCCGTACCCCCTGATCCCTTTAGCCACAAGGGCTACATCTAACTCCCTCTTAAATATAGCCAATGAACTGGCCTCAACTACATTATGTGGCAAAGAATTCCAGAGATTCACCACTCTCTGTGTAAAAAATGTTTTTCTCATCTCGGTCCTAAAAGATTTCCCCTTTATCCATAAACTGTGACCCCTTGTTCTGGACTTCCCGAACATCGGGAACAATCTTCCTACATCTAGCCTGTCCAACCCCTTAAGAATTTTGTACGTTTCTATAAGATCCCCCCTCAATCTTCTAAATTCTAGCGAGTACAAGCCGAGTCTATCCAGTCTTTCCTCATATGAAAGTCCTGACATCCCAGGAATCAGTCTGGTGAACCTTCTCTGTACTCTCTCTATGGCAAGATTGTCCTTCCTCAGATTAGGAGACCAAAACTGTACGCAATACTCCAGGTGTGGTCTCACCAAGACCCTGTACAACTGCAGTAGAACCTCCCTGCTCCTATACTCAAATCCTTTTGCTCGGTGGGCCAAAGATCCCGTTTCTCTGCTGTATTTTTCAATCAAGCAATCAAAATCTGCTGACTTACTCCAGAACTGATTTTTTTGTTGTGAACTAGCATCTGCATTTCCTTGTGTCCACATTTAACTGACCTGTTGTTGACCTGAGACAGATGAGTGGTGGTAATGATTTCTGTCAGAGGTTACATCATACAGTTTGACGTTTACTCGTTCCACCAGCTCATTTCCATGAGGAAGTGGGAAACCCTCTCAGCAGAAGTACAAACCAAAGGTCAGGAGGGCCCATGCGGTAATGTCGCCTGGCCACCATGTTAACATTGACTGGAAATCACCATTGTGAAACTCAGTGGGCAGGTAGCTCCACAATTCTACTGCAAATTCCTGTGGAACAAATTCATGAGAGAAAAATAAGTATTTGTCAATATAAATCCACTTCCACTATGTATGGAAATCACAAAGTATTCAAGGTCATGTGATAAATGTAGAATGAGGCCATTTGGCCCATCGTCTACTCCGCCATTCAATCATGGCTGATCTATCTATCCCTCCTAACACCATTCTCCTGCCTTTTCCCCATAACCTCTGACACCTGCACTAATCAAAAATCTATCTATCTCTGCCTTACAAATATCCACTGATGGCCTCTACAGCCGTCTGTGGCATAGAATTCCACAGATTCACCACCCTCTGACTAAATAAATTTCTCCTCTCCAGGCCTAAAATAACGTCCTTTAATTCTGAGCCTATGACCTCTAGTCCTAGACTCTCCCACTAGTGGAAACATGCTCTCCATATCCACTCTATCCAGGCCTTTCAATATTCAGGAAGTTTCAATGAGGTCCCCCCTCATTCTTCTAAACTCCATAGAGTACAGGCCCAGTGCCAACATACGCTCATCATATGTTAACCTAATTCCTGGGATCATTCTTGTAAACCTCATCTGGACCCTCTCCAGAGTCAGCACATCTTTCCTCAGATGTGGTGCCCAAAATTGCTCACAATATTCTAAATGTGGCCTTACCGGCGCCTTATAGAGCCTCAGCATTACATCCCTGTTTTTGTATACAAGCCCTCTTGAAATAAATGCTAGCATTGAGTTTGCTTTCTTTACTGCCGACTTGTTGATTAACTTTTAGGGGAATCCTGCACCATCACTCCCTTTGCACCTCCGATTTCTGGATTCACTCCCCCTTTAAAAAATAATCTGCGCCTTTATTCCTACTACCAAAATGCATGACTCCACACTTTGCTACACTATATTCCATCTGCCACTTCTCAGCTCACTCTCCCAGCCTGCCCAAGTCCTTCTACAAAGTCCCTGCTTTCTCCACATTACCTGCCCTTCCACCTATTTTCATATCATCCGCAAACTTGGCCACAAAGCCTTCAATCCCCAACCAAGCCTGCAACAGCCACTGAAGGTAGACTTGTGCAAGGTGCTCAAATTGAGAACTAAATTGCAGGCTCAGATGATGATGATGGTGATGATATATGGTCAACTAATTATGCAGTGACTAGAGGGCCTAACAGTGGCACAGCGGTAGAGTTGCTGCCTCACAGCACCAGGGACCTGGGTTCGAACCTGACTATGGGTACTGTCTGTATGGAGTTTGTACGTTCTCTCTGTGACTACGTGGGATTTCTACCGGGCGCTCCGGTTTCCTCCCTCACTCCAAAGACGTCCAAGTCGGCTAGGATACTGTTAGTTTGCAGGGATCAATGGTCAGCGCGGACTCGGTGGGTCAAAGGGCCTGCTTGCATGCTGTATTCCTAAAGTCTTGGTTTGGTTTGGACGACAGTGTGCCACTCCTTTGATGATATATTGGCATGCAACTGTGGCTGTGTTGTGGGATAGGGCATCTACCATAAGATAGACGTAAAATGCTGGAACAACTCAGTAGGTCAGGCAGCATTTCTGGAGTTTAAAAAGGAACTGCAGATGCTGGAAAATCGAAGGTAGACTAAAGTGCTGGAGAAACTCAGCGGATGCAGCAGCATCTATAGAGCGAAGGAAATAGACAACATTTCGGGCCGAAACCCTTCTTCAGACTGGGGGGGGGGGGGGGGGGAGAAGGAAGGAAGGAAAAAAGAAGAGGAGGAGCCCGAGGGCTGAGGGAGAGCTGAGAAGGGAAGGAGACAGCAAGGGCTAATGGAAATTGGAGAATTCAATGTTTATGCCGCTAGGGTGCAGACTGCCCAAGCGGGATATGAGGCGCTGCTCCTCCAATTTCCGGTGGTGCTCACTCTGGCCATGGAGGAGGCCCAGGACAGAGAGGTCGGATTCGGAATGGGAGGGGGAGTTGAAGTGCTGAGCTACCGGGAGATCAGGTTGGTTAATGCGGACCGAGCGGAGGTGTTGGGCGAAACGATCGCCAAACCAACACTTGGTCTCACCGATGTGGAGAAACTCATCTCTGGAGAAAAGGACAGGTGACATTTCGGGTCAGAAACCTTCTTCAGAGGGTGTCCATAACTATTTGCATAGGGGCAGGAGTGCTGGTCAGTGAGATGCCACTATTGATCAGCCAAGAAGAATATAATGACATAGGAAACCAGGAGCCGGAGTCACTCACTGGCCCTCCGAGCCTGCCCTGCCATTAGTCAATATCACAGTTCATCTTCTTTCTCGGCTCTACTTCAATTGAATTGGATTGAAAGACACAGCGTGGAAACAGGCCCTTCAGCTCACCAAGTCTACGCTGACCAACGATCGTCCGTACAGTAGTTCTATCCTACACACTAGGGACAACTTACAGAGGCCAATTAACCTACAAACCTCATGTCTTTGGAATGTGGGAGGAAACCGGAGCACCCGGAGAAAACCCACGTGGTCACAGGGAGAATGTACAAACTCCACATAGACAGCATCCCAAGGTCAGGATTGAACCCAGGTCTCTGGCGGAGTGGGGCAGCAGCTCTACCCGCTGCGCCACTCTCTCTCTCTTTTTCCGTGGCCCCTTTCGAGTCCTTTCAACTTTAAAGACCCATGTGCTCTTCTAATTCTGCCCACTTGAATGCCTGATGTCCTTCACTCTGCCATGGGCGACTGTGCCTTCCATTATTTAGATCCCAAGCTCTGGAATTTCCTCCCAAGACTAATCTGCTCCGAGCCCTTCTTCTTGCTTTCTCCCTCCACCATGAAGTCCTGTTGGTCCAGGTCTGACTCAGTTCATCTCTCAGTCCAGGGGACGGTATTAGAACAGAACCGCACAGGAACAGGCCCTTCGGCCCTCAATGTCCACACCTGACATGATGTCAAGTTCAACTAATCTCCTCTGCCCACACTGGGCCTGTTGCAGTCCTCACACACAATGTACTTTGCTCTTAGTAATAGAAGTACAATGTTGGTAACCCTAGACTAAACTCCACATGAATTTACATTTCTCCGTCATATCAACTCTCAAGCTATCAAGTTGTTATCAACAAGGTAATTAGGAGTATTAGTAATGACTCTTGTGAATTTCTCCACCTCGCCTAATGAGCTGTTGGGTCATAGCTAACTACGCCAGGGTCAATTAACAGATTATTTATTGAATTACACAGATGTTCTACATATATTCTCGCCTGGCAACTGAACCAACCTACCACAACTTGAAAGCAGACCCGAACTACTATCTACTTCATTGGAGACCCTCGGACTATCTTTGATCAGACTTAAGACACAAAATGCTGGTGTAATGCCCCTGTCCCACTTAGGAAACCTGAACGGAAACCTCTGGAGACTTTGCGCCCCACCCAAGGTTTCCATGCGGTTCCCGGAGGTTTTTGTCAGTCTCCCTACCTGCTTCCACTACCTGCAACCTCCGGCAACCACCTGCAACCTCCGGGAACCGCACGGAAACTTTGGGTGGGGCGCAAAGTCTCCAGAGGTTTCCGTTCAGGTTTCCTAAGTGGGACAGGGGCATAACTCAGCGGGACAGGCAGCATCTCTGGAGAGAAGGAATGGGTGACGTTTCAGGTCGAGACCCTTCTTCAGACTGAGAGTCTGGGGAGAGGGAGACTAGAGATATGGACTTTACTGGCTTTATCTTGCACTAAACATTATTCACGTTATTCCCGTTATCATGTATCTGGACACTGTGAACGGCTCGATTGTAATCATGTATTGTCTTTCCATTGATTGGTTAGTACACAAAAATAGCTTTTCACTGTACCTGGGTACACGTGACAATAAACTAAACTCAAAAACTCAGAACTCCTCATCAGAATTGCATTGGGATTGAGGGCATCTATCCCTGTCTCTATGACTTTGAGGCACGTGATGGGCACAATGTGGCAACTGCAGAGTTTTAGTTTAGTTTAGAGAGATAGAATGGGAAAAGGCCCTTCAGCCCACCGAGACTGCACTGACCATCGATCACCCGTTCATATTAGTTCTACGTTATTGTACTCTTTCATCCACTCCTTACACGCTGATTTATTGAGGCCGATTAACCTACACACACGCACGTCTTTGGGATGTGGGAGGAAACCGGCGCACCTGGAGAAAACCCACGTGGTCACAAGGAGAATGTGCAAACTCAGCACAGACAACACCCGCGGTCAGGATCGAACTCGGGTCTCTGGCTTTGTGAGGCAGCAACTATACCAGCCGCACCTTCGTGCTCAGGCACATCAGGAGATGGGCAGTTGATGAGCTAAACGTTGTGCCTTTTCTCCTGTATCTGTGCCCCATGGGCGGCTTGATGGTAATCACGTATAGCCTTACCGCCGACTGGATAGCACGCAACAAAAAAGCTTTGCACCGTACCTCAGTACACGTGACAATAAACTCCTATTTCCAGAGGTCTCCAGTGGGATCCCAGTGCATGAACCCCTAGTGCCTTACACCCCCTTGAAAGCTACCTGTCCATTTTCTGTGGTCACGAGCCAGCAATTCTTAAGTGTCGTGGAATGCCTCACATTATCGAAGAGGCTATGAGCATTTTCTCAAATCTCATTCCACAGGATGTTGGTAAGCCCACCTCTGGAATTCTATGTACAGCTCTTGTCACCCTGCTACAGGAAGGATGCCATTAAATTGGAAAGGGTGCATGATGGATTTGTTAGGATGTTTCAGGTCTGTAAGGTTTGAATCGTAAGGAGAGGCTGGATAGACTGAGTCCTTTTGCCCTATAGTGTAGGAGGCTGAGTGGTGACCTTATACAGTATATAAAACTATGAGGGCCATCCATAAGATGAATTGACACAGTCTAGGCCGTGGTATGGTTTTAAAACCAGACGGCAAGGATTCAAGGTGAGAAGGGAAAGATTTAAAAAGGGACCTGAAAGGCAATGTTTCAACACAGAGGGTGGTGTATGTGTGGAATGAGTTCTCAGAGGGAGTGGTGGAGGCGGGTCCACTTAAGACATTTAAAAGGCACCTTGACAGGTATATGGAGGGATATGAACCAGATACAAGCAAGTGGGGCAAGCCTGGTTAGTGCAACTTGGTCAACATAGATGAGTTGAGCCGACAAGCTTTTTCCATGCTGCATAGCGCCCTGACTCCATGGCAATCTGTCCCTGTGAGGGAACTTGGAATAGAATGGGAGTTTCGAGAGCCTGGTACTGAGAATGCGAATGATGTGTCCAGTCCAATAGAGCGAGCTGAGTTTAACCAGAGAATCGTTGCTGGGAATGTTGGCCTGGGAGAGGACACTGGGCTTGGCTGACATCCTTCCAGTGAATTCAGAGGAATTTTGGGGATCTTTTTGAAACCTGCCGAATAATGAAAGGCCTAGATAAGAGTGGATGTGGAGAGAATATTTCCACGAGAGGGGGAGTCCGGGACAAGAGGGCACAGCCTCCGAATAAAAGGAGGTACCTTTAACATAAAGATGAGGAGGAATTTCTTTAACCAGAGGGTGGTGAATCTATTGCCACAGACGGTGGTGGAGGCCAGGTCATTGGGTATTTTAAAGCTAAGACTGATACGTTCTTGATTAATAAGGGATTAGTAAGGGGAGAAGTTTATTTTAGTTTATTGTCACATGTACTGAGGTACGGTGAGAATATTATTTCAGCAGGAGAATGGAGTAGAGAGAAAAATAGATCAGCCATGATTGAATGGGAGAGCAAGCTCGATGGGCTGAATGGCCTAATTCTGCGCCTATGTCTTCTGAAGAGTCAGCACCGGTGACATCCTTCACCTTCTTTGAGGTGCATTCTATAAACAGTGTTGGTCTCAGAGCAGAGGCTCTGCTGCTTGAAGTTTTATGCCAGCTCAGAGGATTTATCTGCAAATACCTTTGACCTTTGTGATGCAGGTGCTGAGTGTAGGACCCATTCCATCTCCAGCTACAGGAAGAAAGTCATTAAATTGAAAAGGGTGCAGAAGAGATTCACCAGGTTAGTGCCCGGTTTGTACGAGCTTGAGTTACAGGGTGAGGTTGGCGACCGTTTTGCTGAACACCTAAGGGCCTGTCCCACTTAGGCTATTTTTAGGCGACTGTCATAGTCGTAGCAGGTCACCAAAAAAACGGAGACTGGACCCCCCCCGCGACATAAAATTTTAAATAGAATCATTACTTTAACAAAAAAAAAAAACGAAGTGAGCACCAGCGACAACCTACGTTAACCTGGCGACAAGTACGTCAGCACCTACGTCAGGAGAAGTCAAGCTACGCTCATTGGCGCCAAACCCATTGTCGGCGACTGTCTCCAAAAATGTTTCAACGTGTTGAAAATCCAGCGGCGACCAAAAAGACGCTACGACTCCTTGGGCGACTGAGGAGACAACGCACGACCATACAGGCGACACCCCGGCAACCATATGGCGACAGCCTAGTCGCCTGTAGTCGCCTAAAAAAATCGCCTAAGTGGGACAGGCCCTTGGCTTGGCTTTTCACCGTACCTCGGTACACGTGACTGTAAACTGAACTGAACCTGATCCTCCAAGGACTATGGAATCTCCTGGTTGTCAAACACTTCAATTTCCCTTCCCCTTCCCATTCCCACACTGACATTTCTGTTCTGGGCCACCTCCATTGCCAGGGTGAGGTGACACAGACATTGGTGGAACAGCACCTCACATTTCGCTCGGGTAGCTTACAACCCAGTGGTATAGACAATGAACGATTTCCACAAATTCACCACCCTCTGACTAAAGAAATTCCTCCTCATCTCCTTTCTAAAGGAACGTCCTTTTATTCTGAGGATATGGCCTCTGGTCCTAGACTTTCCCATTGGTGAAAACATCCTCTCCACATCCACTTTATCCAGGCCTTTCACTAATCGGTGATTATTATGAAATCTTCATGAGGGATAGTTTGGCAAAAGCACTGTTTAAACTGGGCAAAGTCAGGGGAGTCTCTCCCTGTCACTTCCCTTGCATGAAGGTGACCCTGAGAGTGTGACTGGGTAGAACGCACTGCATTCCCTTATAAGGGAAGCATGACAACCTCTTCACTGACGTGTAGAGACCTCCCCCGTGACGTTGAACCACTGCGTAGTATTTGTCACTGTTGCCATGGCAACCCATTGCAGGCAGCTGACTGGTCTCGTGTGCTGGCAGGTGAAATCTCAAACATGTTTCCCCTTTTTACAGATAAGCGGAAAATCAATCTCACATTGACTGAGCCTGCAGCCTTCTCTGCCGGCATGAATGTGAGCGCTTCACACTGAATTCAACGCCTCCTTCTACAATTAAAAGCAGACAGGTTATAGAAGAAGGATCCCGACCCGAAACATCACCTGCAATCGTCTCCGTCAAACAGCCACATAATTTACTGAAGATGAAATTTCACCTCAGCAATGTGAACATAATCCTGCATGCACAACAATGGGTTTGAGTCAAGTCAAGAGAGTTTATTGTCATGTGTCCCAGATAGGACAATGACATTCTTGCTTGCTGCAGCACAACAGAATATTGTAGGCATAAATACAGATCAAATCAGTGTGTCCATATACCATAGTATATATATATACTAGAATAAGTATCACAGCATCTCACCGGAGGGCTGGTCCCCCAACGCAATATTCCACCTCTCCACTAATTCCAATGTTGGTGGCCAGTGGGGTGGGGGTGGGGAGGGGGGGCTTTCTGGAGCGCTAGTATGGGTGTTGTGGGCTGAAGGGACTGGTTTCCAGAGGGCTAGTATGGACATAGTGGGCCAAATGGATTCTTGGGCTGGCGGCTCAGTCACTCAAGCCTGTTGTGCTGGCAGCTCATTCACAGCTGGTGGGCTGGCAGTTGACTCATGGCTATTCCTTGAAATTCCATTACAAGCAGGGTGCAAGGCCACCAAATTCAAGTGCAGTTTCATACCATTTCAAGCACGGTGCAAGGCCACTAAACACAGCGAGTCGTCACCTCTCCCTCCTGCATCTTGCAGAGACTGAGCCATGCCCACACTTCTGGGTTTTAAAGTCCCCCCCCACTCCCACCAGAAGGGGCTTGGCCTTCATGGCGTGATTGACAGGAGAGAGAAACTCAACATTTTTTAACACTAATAACTCTTTTATTTTTCATCGATGGGAAAAATCCTCGGCACCTGATGAGCGGAGGGGGACTCTGAGTAAGATGGCCAAAGATCACAGCCGTACGTGGAAGCGTTTATAGAAGGCAAGGCAACTTTAATTAGGAAAGGCAACTTTAATTAGGCGAGGCAACATTAATTAGGCAACACAGTTTTAGCATTTCCAAACCAAAGGCAACACAGCTTTAGCATTTCCAAACCAAAGGCAATACTGATTTAGCATTTCCAAACTATATTTTCAAACCACATTAAGGGCACTGACAGGTCAGTAAAACCACACACAGTTTAGTAGACATGTGTTCAGTGTTATTCACAGCTCAGACTGAGACGTGACCCTCTCGCTCCCCCATCTTGCAGAGACTGACTGAGGCACTCAACTCTTCCGGATTTTAAATCCCTCTGGAAGGTGCGTGGCATTCAGGAGAGAGAATCTCACCATTTTGTAAACACTAATAACTCTTTTATTTTTCATCGATGGGAAAAATCCTCTTGTCCTGCGCAGCGGAGGGGGACCCTGAGTAACATGGCCAAAAATCACAGCCGTAAGTGGCAGCGTTTTTTCTAAAATCAATTTACAGAATAATAGGAAGTTCAGACTTTTAGTAATATAGATATATACACACATAAATAAACAGATAAAGTGCAATAGGCTGTTATAGTTCAGAGTTTGTTTGAAGTTGTGTTTAATAGTCTGATGGCTGTGGGGAAGAAGCTGTTCCTGAACCTGGATGTTGCAGATTTCAGGCTCCTGTACCTTCTACCTGATGGCAGCGGTGAGATGAGTGTGTGGCCAGGATGGTGTGGGTCCTTGATGATGCTGGCAGCCTTTTTGAGGCTGATTCCAGATCCAGAAGATTTCACATCTTTGTATCCCTCTCTCTAGCACATCTTTCCCCACCACAATGGGCCATTGTGGGCTCCACTCTTCCTGGGGACTTCTGTTGCCGGCCCTGATTTGTTCAGGCATTTTTTCGCCTCCTGTTCGCCTGCGCCTACCCACCTCTACCTCAAAAACAGTGCACGGCCTTCATGGTGTCTTTCAGTCTGCAACTTCATAACGTCATTGGGTCTGTACATTTACAGTATTAGCACATTGAATGTACAAGGTTCTCTACCAATCGGTCCACTCGCCCACCTGTATCTCCTCCCCACCTACAACAAGAGTCAGTATATTCCACATTGACCTCATCAACCACATTGTACTCAAATAATTGGTTTGGTTGCAAGTCAGGGACTGATTATGAAGAAGCAGTAGGAACCAAACTTAAATGAAAGTTGCAGTCCATGCCCAGCTGTCCATGGTTGCATAAATACTCCTGATACTCTGTAAATAATGAATCAATTTTATATTCTTAATAAACTATTAATCTTCCAACCCAGCAGTATGATCGTTGATATCTCTCATTTCAAGTAAGCCCTGCCTTCCCTCTCTCCCCCCACCCCACCCCCCTTCGTCGTATCCTTGTATCCGTTCGGTATCACCTCTTCCCCAGCCAACAATGGGCCATTGTGGGCTCCACCCTTCCTTGATCATCAGTTGCCGGCCATGATTTGTTCTGGCTGCTTCTTACCTCCAGTTCCCTCCCATCTACTTCAGTCTGAAGAAGCGTCTTGACCCGAAACGTCACCCATCCTGTTTCTCCCGAGATGCTGCCTGACCCACTGAGTTACTCCAAAACTTTGCCAATTAACTTTTATACTTTGTTTTTCAATGTGAAAGCCCTCATCCTATCCAGTATCAGGTTGTTTACAATATGACATTTTTCTTGTGATTATTTTTGAAGTACCGAGATGCTAAATGTTATAAAATAGTAAGAAATAAAGTTTTTTTTTTAAACAAGGACTGAGTGGGGATTGCATAAGGGTATAAATGAGAAGGCAGCGGAGAGGTGTGTGTGTGCTAGTTATTCACATTGCAGACAGCTAGAAAGTGATATCCCGTAAGTCACTGTTCTGGGATCACTGTTGATCAAAATTTACATTAATGATCTAAATATAACAACAGGTAACTTAATATCAACATTTTATAGAACATTCAACTGAGATTATGGCTAACATTGAAAGAAAATGCTACATAATACAAGCAGACTTAAGAATTTGCTGCCTGGACAATAAAAATGAAGACTTTTGCTTTAACTTGAAATAAATTAATATCCACATAAGGCCCATTCTTAGTCACGTGTGTGATCAAAAAGAGGAAAAATTGTGAAATACTTCTCTTCTAATTCTGAAAGCATTACAGGTATATTGTTTTATACTGCATATATGATTCATATTTTTTTCAGTTTATCAAATGAAATGTTTATATGTTATGCTGACAATGTTTGTTTAGGTTCAGAGGCCAAATATGACTGGTCACGTGCGTGACATCACACCGAATCACTTTACAAACTGTGAATTTTAAAAAGCTATGTTCATATCTTTTGCAGACATGCATTCAAGTTCTGTAGGTTGGAAAATAGCAATGAATAAGATTAATCTCTTACAAGAATTTTTTAATGTATCACTTTGCGATGACATCTGGTCACGTGTGTGACATTTTGGTTCACTTTCCAAAGAATGGGCCATAAGCATCATAAACTGATTGGTAAAGACTGAGGTTTCTTGGGTGACAGACTAGCAAATCACAATTCTGTCATAGCCAGACATCAGAATAAATCGTGACAAAACGTTTGGATTTATACTTGAGATATTGCATTCAAATGGGAATGAGCCTGTGATGGCGCAGATTTATATGCATTGATTGAAAAGGTTAGGGCATTTGTTTTTGAATGGACTTTGAGGAACCAGGTATGAAGAGGTTGCTTTCACTGGGAATGGAATCCAAAAAGCAAGGGCCACAAATTCAACCCAATTACAACTCCAAGTCATAGTCATAGGGTCACAGAGTGATGCAGCGTGGAAACAGAGCCTTCGGCCCAACTTGCCCACACCAGCCAACATGTCCCAGCTACACGTCCCACCTGCCTGCCTTTGGCCCATATCCCTCCAAACCTGTCCTATCCATGTACCTGTCCAACTGTTTCTTAAACATTGCGAAAGTACCTGCTTCAACTACCTCCTCAGGCAGCCCATTCCATACACCTTCCACCGTTTAGATTAAAGATTAGACTTTATTAATTCGTTTGCGTGAATAGGTTCCTCTCAGATTCCTATTAAATCATTTTCCCTTCATCTGAAAAGCTTAAGCATATTTTCCTTCTTTTCTTCTTATTTTCCTTCCTTCTATTCCCCTTTTTTTCTGTCTAATAAATCCATTAATAAGGTAGACACAAGGAACTGCACAAACTGCAATCTTAAGCAAAAAGCAAAGTGCTGGAGGAACTCAACAGCTCAGGCCATATCGGTCTGACCTGCTGCTCCTCTCGCACTTTGATTTTTTCTCAGGAGAAAGAAGGTAAATGTAAATTTAAACTTGGAAACTCATTTATACAGAGAATGGTTGAGACACGGGTCTTTCAGGAGGAAGGGATGTGGGTATGCAGGAGGAACAAGATTATTAAGTTAAATGCTAAAAGGATGAGATGGATTATGAGGAAACTGGTAAAAAAATCACCAGCAAAAGCTAATCATACCAAATGGCTTGTTTCTGTGAAAGATAAACACAAAGTGCTGGAGTAACTCAGCGGGTCAGACAGTATCTGGAAAAAAAGGAAGGGTGACGTTTCGGGTCAGGACCCTTCTTCAGATTTTGCTGTGTATTCCATGTACTTTTATCTAATTGGATTTCAATGTTTGGTCTTTTTTTATTCCTCACTGAATCTTGACTTGTGTGAGAATGGTCATTTTCAAGGAATGGCAAAGTGAATTGTTTTTAGATTAGATCCTTTATTTGTCATTCAGACCTTACGGTCTGAACGAAATGTCGTTACCTGCAGCCATACATACAATAATAAACAACAGAACAGACAGTAAACACAAATTAACATCCACCACAGTGAGTCCACCAAACACCTCCTCACTGTGATGGAGGCAAAAATCTTAGGGCTGCTGTCTCTTCCCTCCTCTTCTCCCTCTGCGCTGAGGCGATACCCCACCGGGCGATGGTAAGTCAGTCCCACGGCTCACCGAGCTCCGCGAACGGGCCGGTTCAAACTCCGCGGCTGGTCGAAGCTGCCGCCCTCCAGTCCAGCGGACGCAGCTGTTGACGATGTCGTCCACTGGCACGCGGCCGAACCCCGGACTCAGGCCGCCGCTGCCAGAACGCCGTCTCAGCCACCGGAGCACTGTTCCAGCCCCGAGCCGGGTCGCCCTCACGTGAGTGCCATTCCACCCTCGAGCCAGGCCGCCCTCACGGGAGCGTCTCAGCCCCGCCCCAGGCCGCCCTAACGGGAGCGCCGTTACCCTTGAGCCAGGCCGCCCTCACGGGAGCGTCTCAGCTCCTCACGGGAGCGCCGTTACCCTCGAGCTGGGCCGCCCTCACGGGAGCGTCGTTACCCTCGAGCCAGGCCGCCCTCACGGGAGCGCCATTACCCTCGAGCCAGGCCGCCCTCACGGGAGCGTCTCAGCACCTCACGGGAGCGCCGTTCCAGCCCCGAGCCGGGTCGCCCTCACGTGAGTGCCATTCCACCCTCGAGCCAGGCCGCCCTCACGGGAGCGTCTCAGCCCCGCCCCAGGCCGCCCTAACGGGAGCGCCGTTACCCTTGAGCCAGGCCGCCCTCACGGGAGCGTCTCAGCTCCTCACGGGAGCGCCGTTACCCTCGAGCTGGGCCGCCCTCACGGGAGCGTCGCTACCCTCGAGCCAGGCCGCCCTCACGGGAGCGCCATTACCCTCGAGCCAGGCCGCCCTCACGGGAGCGTCTCAGCCCCGCCCCAGGCCGCCCTCACGGGAGCGCCATTACCCTCGAGCCAGGCCGCCCTCACGGGAGCGCCGTTACCCTCGAGCTGGGCCGCCCTCACGGGTTCCTCGGGGTACACATCTCGGAGGATTTGTCCTGGTCCCTCAACACCACCAAACTGATCAAAAAGGCGCAGCAGCGCCTTTACTTCCTGAGGAGGCTCAAGAAAGCCCACCTGTCCCCCCAGATCCTGACCAACTTTTACCGCTGTACCATCGAAAGCATCCTGACCACCTGCTTCACGGTATGGTACAGCAGTTGCATCGCAGCGGATACGAAGGCACTACAACGGGTGGTGAAAACCGCTCAGTACATCATCGGTGCCCCGCTCCCTGCCATGGATGCCCTCCACCGAAAACGGTGTCTGAGACGGGCCAGGAAGATCATCAAGGACTCCTCTCACCCTAACCATGGACTGTTTGCCCTCCTCCCATCAGGGAGGCAGTACAGGAGCCTCAGGTCTCGAACTAGTAGGATGAGGAACAGCTTTTTCAACAACACACTTAGATTGCTGAACTCGGAGTCCCGTCGCTAGATATCTTTGGTCTCTCCATCCACATTGTTAACTAGTATTCTTCTTACTCTAATGTATGCTTGTTCTGTATTTTTTTTAATTCCTTTCTTGCACTATGACTATGACCAGACGCTAAACTGCATTTCGTTGTACCTATACTTGTATCTGTGCAATGACATTGAATTGAATTGAATTAAAAACAAACGGATTGCAGGCGAGCCGCAGCCGTTCACCAGCGCCGCCACTTCCGGAAGTGATTCATTAATAATAATGTCATTTCTTACATGTTCACCAATTCAAATTAATATTCAGTTGTTTATATGAATAACAAACATTGATGGTATAGTGTCAAGTTATGTTTAGTTTCTGTTGCCACCAAACATTCACTGTAGAGGTTCCTGTAGCCTTTCAGGCAACATTGCTACTGCAGAGTAACGCAGTGCAGGCTTCTTCCTTGCATCACTGTTGCCCACTTGTGGCCATTTCCCTGCACTGCAGATCTCATCTTAGAGTCATACAGCAAGGAAACGGGCCCTTCGGACCAACCCATCCATGCCAAACAAGATACCCCATCCGAGCTAGTCCCATTTGCCCACGTTTGACCCATATCTTTCTAAACCTTAATGTAATAAAAAGGAACTGCAGAAAGTAGCAGATAAGAAGACGGCAAAGGTCGGGGACAAGAGTGCAGGACAGGGAGAAAATATAAAATGAATAATCTATTTGAAGTAAGAACGGAACGAATGTAATTTGTGTAAAAACCGGTTTGGAACGAATGGTTGTAAGATGAAAGGTTGGAATGAGCAAGTTTTAAAATTGAACACAGACGTCCCCCCGTGGCGGGGGCGAGAATTTCCACTGTAGTTAAAAATACTGCAAGCCGTGGGGGATTACGAACAAGCTGTAAAATTAACTCTTTGTATCCTAGTAACCTGAAAAAGGGAAGTTGTAAAAATCAGCTTTTGATTTTCTTTTAATCGTTTCTTGATGTTCTTTTAGATTTCTTGTCAGTAAAGTTAATTTGGAAAATTGTTACTAGTGCTAGGAATTGGACATTTAAAATAATGGTGAATATGGATTGAAATAATTGGAAATAAGTTAATTGATGAAACATGACCAGCTTTTATGGTTTGTTGTTTTATGGTAGACATTCAAGTTGAGAAACAGAGAGAGAGAGATACAGACACAGAAACACAGAGAGAGAGAGACAGACACAGAGAGAGGAAAGACAGAGACACAGAAAGAGAGAGAGAGAGAGCGAGACCGAGAAACAGAAGTAGGAGACGACAGGATGACACAGATTATCCCTTGGGGCACCCATAAACTGAGAGGGCTACAAAAATAATAATAATAAATAAATAAATAAATAAACAGATAAATAAATAAATAAATAAATAAAGACTCACCCTATATCCCTGATGGGGAAGGAAATGGATTAGGGCTTTGGAGGAGGAGAACGTGGGACGATTATTGACCATGGAAGATTTGAAGGCACCATTGGTAAAAGTGATGGGAACCACTTACATGGCAGATAAAGATAGATGATATAAACTGTTACAGCCGGCCGGCAGAAGACTACAAACATGGCCGCCGCTCACAAACTTACCGGCAACAGCGCTACCGTCAGGTCAGCTGCCGTCACAGCAGCCTGACTACCGGCCACAGTGCCATCTTCTGGTTGGATGCCGTCATTACCCACTTAAACTGAACCCCAAGGAACAAAGGGGAAATACACAAGGAAAGGCAAATAATGTAGTAGCCTATCTGGAAAACCAGCTGAAAAGGTGGAGAGTTGAAAATGAACAAGAAATAGAAGGCAACCAGTGAACATTATATTATGAACTATTGTGGTGGAAATCATTCTTCTTAGTCAAGCAGAATTTAAGGAGGTGGTGGGATTGTCATTTATTTCCAACCCCCGATTCAGCAAACAGTTGGTCTATGCAGTCGATGTCAATGAACAAAGGACCTGGTTGAAAAGACTGAAATAAGTGATGAACTGACACAAGTGAGTCCTATGATGGAACCAAGCGGGGCCAGAGATTTACATGCCAATAATACATGTCTTGGGGAACTTTTCCTCGAAAAGTCCTATTAGGAGTGAAATTAATCTGGAGATAAGCCCTAACAGGACTGGGGTCCCCAAGAGAGAGAAAGGGATTTAAAGGGAGATGTCAAGAAAGGCTAGGATGAGGCTTTGACCTCGACTTCGGGAGAGTAATGGAGAGCAGCGGAGAGACAAGACTTTGCCTTCCATCACAGTGAGGAGGAGACTCACTGTGATGGATGTTTGTGTAAATTGTGTTGGTGTGTGTCTTGGTTCTTTTCTTGTAGGGCTGCAGAAACAAAATTTCGATTGAACCTCATGTGAAGTTCGAATCATAAATAAAAGGTATTGCATTGTATTGTATTGTATTGTAGGGTTTGGAAGTTATACCCTTAGACAGTATTTGATGATGTGGACAATTTGTTGGTTTGTTCCACAAGTGAAGAGAGAGAGAGAGAGAGAAATACTTCAGAATATAAGACAGTGGATGATGACCTTGGGAAAGGCAGGATATAGTTCAGACTAGATTGAAATATGTTGAGATTGTATGGTGAAACGGAAAAAGTACATGTCAAAGAAGTTAAATTAAAATGCAGACAAAGCAGCCGGAACAGCATCTGGAAGATATGCCTAGGGTAAGTCTGAATCGATTTAGGTATGAGCACTGTAGTGTCATTTATGATGAAAAAGGTAATTAAGAGGTTTGGTAGACCTACAGAAATCAGCTTTGACAACGGACTGTTTTCATTTGATGAAAAGAATAAATGGAACATTGAAGGTTAAAATAAATAAGATTTGTGTAATGCTCTGCCATTGGCACTGAAGAAATGTTGCATGCAAACTAACCAGCAGGTGGCACAATGGAGAAGTCCCTACAAGGGACCGAGTTTGGAACAGCTAAAGATAGAATTTAAAAAGTATATGAAACAGTTAATTATGATATACAAGTCTATTTATGAACAGGTAAAGTAAAAGCTGTCGGAGATGGACCAGGAGGAAGGACCCTTTAAGCCTGAAGACAAGGTGTACGTATGAGTTTTCTAAATCACCGACCGATGTTCGTTTAGAAGGTTGAGATACCTAGTACAATTTCAATAATTACATGAGGGCTGTCCCGCAGGTACGAATAGATAATAGCCCTGAGGTAAGTGAACAGGAGGACAAAGAAGAGTAGAGTATTAACAAGAACGTTGTTTGACATCAGTGGTGGGAAATAATGGAAAGGATACTAAAGGCAATATTATAGGGATTTGGATAAATAGGGTAGGATTAGGAAGAATTAGCATGGATTTGTGATTGTGATATTTGACTAATCTTGATTTTTTTCCTTAAAAAAGAGGTTATTAGGGGAATTGATGAGGTTAAAGTGAACTTCAGTAAGGCCTTTGACAAGGTTCAAAAAGGAAATAAGGTTGGTTAAGAAGAGGTTAGTAAGGAATAGCAAGATGGATTAAAAAGTGGCTGTATGGGAAATGAGGGAGAGTAATGGTGGATGGATGTTTGTCAGGTTGGAGGTCAGTGACTAGAGGGGTACCTCGGGGATGTGTGTTGGGTCCACTGTTGTTTGTCATGTGAATCAATAATATGGATGTTGGTGTGGTAAGATAGATTAAGAAATATGTAGATGATACTAAGATAGGTGGTGTTGTGAATAATGAAGTAGATTTTAAAAAATGTAGAGAGATTTAGGTCATTTGGAAGAGTGGGTTGAAACATGACAGATGGGTTTAATGTTGATAAGTGTGAGGTGATACATCTTGGCAGGACAAATTCAAATTAGACTTACATGGTAAATGATTGTGAATTGAGGAATGAAGTTGAACAGAGGGATCTAGGAATAACTGTGCATAGTTCCATGAAGGTGGAATCTCATGTAGATAGGATGGTAAAGAAAGATTTTGGTGTGTTGGCCTTTATAAATCAGAGCATTGTGTATAGAAGTTGGGTTGTAATGTTAAATTGTACAAGCTATTGGTGAGGTCAATTGTGGAGTATGGTGTATAATTTTGGTAGGCATAATTATAGGAAAAAGGTTAACAAAATAGAGAGTACAGAGGAGATCAATTGGAATGTTGACTGGGTTTCAGCAACTAAGAGAAAGGTTGAGCAAGTTAGGTCTTTATTATTTGGGAAAGATAGAAGGAATACCCACCATGGTAGTGATGTTTTCTTAAGGAACTGTTTACTGGCAGTATCTCGTTCTATTACAGAATTAAAAACCAAGGGGCTGCTGGCACAGAGTCCCCATCTCGACTTTCCAATCCATTCTGTGAAAGCAGGGAACTGGGATCTTGTAAAATCATGGAAAGAAGAAAAGCTGCAACCTAAGTGGACTGGACCCTACCTTGTGTTACTAATCACTGAGACAGCAGTGCGAACAAAAGAAAAAGGGTGGACACACGCAAGCCGATTTAAGGGTCCTGTGGAGGCCCCACCAGACAATATCAGCCCATGGACTGTGCGTGAAGGGAAGGAACCATTGACTTTGTGCCTATTCGGATGTTGTATCATTCCCTGCGCTGGCCTTCAGAACACAGTATGACCGGCGAGAGGAGGATAGGGAGGCGAAGAATCTGCTAGCACTAGAAAAGGAGGATATAGTATAAATCAAAAGTTGCGTAGCAAAAAGAAAAATGGTGGATTGTGAGAAAAGGGTTAATAGAGATGGTTGATTTATACTAGAACTCTGAAAAATATAACTTTGAAAGAAATAAGGTGTCAGAAGAAGCCAGACTGCTGGTAGAAGAAAGTAACAATATACAGAACAGAGAGAAACTCTAGATAAAAAGTAGCAATAGAAATACCTCAGCAGGAGATTTGAACGAAGTGAAAGTTGAGAAGTACAAAAGATCAAACAGATCTACGCATGCTTGATGAGATTACATGAATATTAAATCACGCCCATTATGACAAGATGCCTAATTTAAATGCACATGCGATGCATGATAGGGGAGGTGTCTTTGACGTTGGGTGGGCGTTCCCAGACGTTCTCGTGGGAATCAAGGCTTTATGTTATGATTGGAAGAAGCTCAATGGGGAGGGATGAGGATGTGATAATAATGAAAAGAAATGTATAAAGATAGAAGACATCCCGATCCTCGGTGTGCCTCTAGGGGACATCAGAGGAGAGGCACCTATTCTGCAGAATATGAAATTAATAAAAACACTTCTTTGCCTGAATTTGTCTCAAGAGCGTTTGTGATTTTGAATCTCACAATGGTCAGCACGGCCTTGGTGGGCCGAAAAGCCTGTTTCCATGCTGTAACATGTTGTATTCATACGCGTTATATCCAATTTGTGTTATAGAAACACACGTCATAGCGGAACCACCCATATACAAATAAGTTGCCATCTTTAGCCTTTAGCATTTACCCTCTCAAGCTGCACTGGAATACTTTACGCTTCAAGAAAAGTTACCACACAAACTACAGACGCCAGCAGTCCGAACTGCTTAATGCTTCTTCAAAAGACGATGCCTAATTCCATTAATATTTCAAGGCGGCCAAATCATTTTTCGGTAGCGGTGGTGCAAAATGGCACAGGTAGAATGAGGGTGATCGCAGGCCATGGGTGGATAGATTGGGGTAACATGCAATCGATGAGGAAAAAGATGTAAAATTAAAACCTAAATTGACCAATGCAAAGCCAAACGCAATCAGACCATCGCTGTAAGTATCAGATTTTTAAACATGCTAAACATGTGCCACAAATGTAAATCAAATCATCCTGACCTTTAGTTTAGATTAGTTTAGTTTATCGATACAGCATGGAAACAGGCCATTCCGCCCACCCATTCTGCGCGGACCAGCAATCCCACGAATACAACACTATCCTACACACTACGGACAATTTACAATTTTTTGACTGAAGCCAAACAGCATGCATACTTGTACGTCTTTGGAGTGTGGGAGGAAACCAGAGCACCCGGAGGAACCTCACACGGTCACAGGGAGAACTGTACAAACTCTGTACAGGCAGCACCTGCAGTTAGGAGCGAACCCAGGTCTCTGGCGCTGTAAGGCAGCAGCTTTACCAACCACTGCGCCACCGTGCCACCCCTCCTGACTTGTACCAGGTACTGAAGACAATTCCTAACATACACAATAATAATATGAAAAATAAATTCCTCCTTATCTTACCCTGGGATTCTGCTCTACACTGCCTCACCTGAGAAAATATCCTCATAGCATGTACCCTTCTCAAGCTCCCTTTGAATCTGTTATATTTCAAGAAAATAACTTCAGAGTATTGGTCCAATTCGCTTATGTTTTTCAAAAAACAAACCCCATTCCATGAATCTATCCAGTAAACCCTCACCACACATGCTCCAAAGCCAGTCATGAAGAAGACCAAAGCTTTGCAGTGTATTGTAGAGTGATCTGTATATTTGCGTTCACTCTTGGTGGCACAGTGGTGCAGTTTGTGGAGTTGCTGCCTTCAGGCCCTGTCCCACTTTCACCAGTTATTCACGAATTCTCCCGAGTTTTCCCCTTGATTCAAACTCGCAGAATGTTCGTAACGAGTCCGTAGGAGGTCGTAGGAGTTCGTAGATATATCGTAGCGGCTCGTTATGCCAGCCGTAGGTACTCGTGGCATCAGGTAAGTCGGGACGTTTTTTCCAGACCGATAACAAAATTGTCCACGGGTAAAAAAATGGTCGGAATGAAAGAAATTGCAACTTTTTACTCGAAAGGAGGGCATCAAAATAGTCGTGGGAATTCGCAGATACACTCGTAGGAGTTCGTGAACATAGTGGTGGAAGGTCGTAGGAGTTCGTAGATTACCGCCATCTTGTTTTTTATTTTAGGTCCTTTAAACTTGGCAGAGGTTTTGAATTAAGTCGTGAAAGTGGGACAGGCCCTTTACGGTGCCAGAGTCCCGGGTTCGATCCTGACCTAGTGTGCTATCTATGTGGAGTGTGCACATTTTCCCAGTGACTGTGAGGGTTTCTTCTTACATCCCAAAGAGGTGTGTGTTTTGTAGATTAATTGCCCTATGTAAATTGCCTCTAATTTAGGGGCAATGTGGCCTGCCACCGTGAAGGAAGACCCGGTGGGCTGCGGCTTGCAGGGGGGAAGCTTAGAACTCGGGCCCAAAGACCAATTGTGGACTCGTTGGGCCGATGATTCTGTTTCCATGCTATACTTGTAACGGGTATAGCTTGGACCCAATAGCAGCACAGAATCAGGCAGGTATAGTTGGTAACAAACTTTATTACGATACTGTAACACAGAGTAGTAAATTAAATTAAATTAAATTTCTTTATTTATATAGCACATTTTTAGTCAACTTGCATTGACCCCAAAGTGCTTCACATAATTACATCTACACACACAGGCAAAGGTGGGTGAAGTGTCTTGCCCAAGGACACACACAGGCAAAGGTGGGTGAAGTGTCTTGCCCAAGGACACAACGACAGTATGCACTCCAAGCGGGATTCGAACCAGCTACCTTCCGGTTGCCAGCCGAACACTTAGCCCATTGTGCCATCTGTAACACAGGAATGGGTACACCGTACTCACACAGAGGCTCAGGATTGAGCGAGGGTTCCGAAGAGGGGCAGGCAGGAGACGTAGTCGGGGTTGCGGAAGGTCCGGTAACCAGGAGATCCAACACACGATGCAAACAAACCAGCGAGGGACAGACGATAGGAGAGTCGAAACCAGGCAGGAAGTCGGGAAATTGCTGGAGAGTCTTGCATGAATGCTGAGAACAATCTGGCACTGTGTGAACGGTGAGGAGAGTCTATATACCGGGTTAATTGGTGATCAGAGGCAACTGAGTGCAACAGGTGAGGAGAGTTGGGCTGATGAGAGGGGAGTGGCAGGCAGGCAGGTGAGGAGAAGGAGGGACCGGTGGAAAAGTACTGGGAGGTGAAGTGGATGAGAATGAGGAGAGGGCAGACTGTGACAGAATCCCCCCCCCCTCAAGGGACGGCTCCTGACGTCCCAAAACAAAAAAAAAAACAATAAAGAAAATAAACCCAATCCCACACAGAGTTGGGTGGGAGGAGGGGGACCGGAGGAGGGCTAATATTCGTCCGAGACATCCATGTCCGCATCCTCCTCCATACCATCAGAGGAAAGCTCCGTCTCGTCGTCACGGGGCGCCTCAGACGGAAGAGGGGACAGAGTCTCAGGGGCGGCGACCCCTCTAGGAGTGGCGGACTTGGACGGCTGGTCGGGATGACGCCGGTGAAACTCCCTGATGAGGGAGGCATCCAGGATGTGTCGAGCAGGAACCTAGGACCTCTCCTCTGGACCGTAACCCTCCCAATCGACCAGGTATTGGAGACCCCTCCCGCGACGGCGGGAGCGCAGGAGGCGGTGCACCGTAAAGGCGGGGCCTCCGTCGATGAGACGAGGAGGTGGAGGAGGAGGGACTGCGGGGACCAGGGAGCTCTCCCGGACTGGCTTTACTCTGGACACGTGGAACGTAGGATGGACCCGCATGGAACGAGGCAACTTGAGCCTCACAGCCGCTGGGTTGATGACCTTCTGGATCTCAAAGGGACCAATGAACTTGGGTGCCAACTTCTTGGACTCCACCCTCAAGGGAAGGTCCCGGGTCGACAGCCACACCTTCTGGCCCACGAGGTAGGTGGGGGCCTGGGTGCGGTGACGGTTGGCAGCCGTGGCGTAACGGTCCACGGAGCGGAGAAGAGCCGCCCTGGCTTGGGTCCACGTCCTGCGGCAGCGACGAATGAAGGCCTGGACGGACGGGCAGGAAACCTCTTTCTCCAGCGCCGGGAACAGTGGAGGCTGGAACCCGTAGGCACACTGGAAAGGGGAGAGCCCAGTGGCCGAGCTTGTCAGGGTGTTGTGGGCGTATTCCACCTTGGACACCATACACCGCAGCGCCGTCTCCATCTCCTGATTCTTCCTTTCAGTTTGGCCGTTGGACTGGGGATGAAATCCGGACGTCAGACTCACGGTGGCCCCCACAAGCGTGCAGAACCCCCTCCAGAACACAGAGGCAAACTGGGGTCCCCGGTCGGAGACCACATCGACGGGGAGACCATGGAGCCTGAAGATGTGGAGTAACATGAGCTCGGCAGTTTCCTTGGCTGACGGAAGCTTGGGCAGGGGCACGAAGTGAGCCATCTTGCTAAATCTATCGACCACGGTCAGGATGGTGGTGTGACCACTGGATGGGGGCAGGCCGGTAACGAAGTCCAGGGAGATGTGGGACCATGGTCGATGGGGTACAGGCAGTGGAAGCAGATGGCCCGCAGGAGCTTGGTGTGAGACCTTGTGCTGGTTGCAAACGGGACAGGCGTTGACAAACTCCCGAGTGTCCTCCTCCAGCGATGCCCACCAGAACCTCCGTAGCACCATCTCCTTGGTCCGCTGAATGCCGGGATGACAGGTGAGTCGAGAGCTGTGTGCCCACTGAAGGACGTTGGACCGCAGGGCAGAAACCACAAACAGGCGATCTGGAGGGCATGCGCTGGGTCCCGGCTGGTTCTCCAAGGCCGCCTTGACCCTCTCCTCCACTTCCCAGGTGAGGGAGGCAACCCTGTGTGAGGACGGGAGGATGGTGTTGGGGCCAGAGGCAGGCTCCTCCTTCGCCAAGAACTGTCGAGAGAGGGCATCGGGCTTCACGTTGCGGGACCCAGGTCGGTAGGAGAGGGAGAAGTTGAAGCGGGTGAGGAAGAGAGACCAGCGGGCCTGACGAGAGTTGAGCCTCTTGGCTGACTGGAGGTATTCAAGGTTCTTGTGGTCAGTCCAAACCAAGAAAGGCTGCTCGGTTCCCTCCAGCCAGTGACGCCATTCCTCCAACGCCAACTTAACCGCCAACGGTTCTCAGTTGCCAATGTCATAATTCCTCTCAGCAGGGGTCAGGCGTTGGGAGAAGGAGGCGCATGGATGGAGCTTCTGGTCCCCGGCAGCCCGCTGGGACAGAACAGCTCCCACCCCCACGTCGGAGGCGTCCACCTCCACCACGAACTGTCTCTCTGAGTCCGGAACTTGGAGGATGGGGGCCGATGTAAACCGTGTCTTGAGTGTCTGAAAAGCTTCGTCGGCCGCGGCAGACCACCGGAACGGAGCCTTGGAGGAGGTGAGTGCCGTGAGGGGTGCGGCCACAGTACTGTAGCCACGGATGAACCGTCGGTAAAAATTGGCGAACCACAGGAACCTTTGGAGCTGCTTGCGGGAGTCAGGAACAGGCCAGGTGGTGACAGCAGAGACCTTGGCGGGGTCCATCTTGATGTTCCCTTGGCCAACGATAGATCCTAGGAAGGAGACTGACGGGGAGTGAAACTCGCACTTCTCAGCTTTAACGAAGAGCGAGTTCTCCAGGAGCCGATGTAGAACTGCCTGGACGTGGTGTACGTGTTCCTCCTTGGTCCGTGAAAAGATGAGGATGTCATCAATATAGACGAACACGTACTTGTTCAACATGCCTCTGAGAACGTCATTGACCAAAGCCTGGAAGACGGCCGGGGCGTTGGTGAGGCCAAAGGGCATCACCAGGTATTCATAATGTCCCGTGGGAGTGTTGAAGGCGGTCTTCCACTCATCTCCCTCTTTGATGCAGACCAAGTGGTAGGCGTTGCGTAGATCCAACTTCGAAAAGATGGTGGCCCCCTCCAGGAGCTCGAAAGCAGAGGAGCTGAGTGGGAGAGGGTAGCGATTCTTCACCGTGATGCCGTTGAGCCCCCGGTAATCTATGCAGGGACGCAGAGATTTGTCCTTCTTCTCCACGAAGAAGAACCCAGCCCCAGCAGGAGACGAGGAGGGACGGATGAGACCAGCAGCCAAGGAGTCGTTTATGTATTTCTCCATGGCGCCTCTCTCAGGGGCGGACAGGGAGTAAAGGCGACCCCTAGGAGGAGCGGAACCATGCAGGAGGTCTATGGCGCAGTCATAGGGCCGATGAGGAGGAAGGGAGGTGGCCCTAGACTTGCTAAAAACCTCCCCAAAGTCATGGTACTCGGCTGGGACCCCCGTCAGATCTGGAGCAGAACTGGAGCAGGTGGCCGGTTGAGGAGCTGAGGCTTGCTTCAGGCACACGGTGGCAGGAAGGGCTCCAACCCAAGATGACCCCCGTCCTCCAGTCGATGTTGGGGTTGTGTTGCCGAAGCCAGGGGTAACCCAGGATGAGGGGAAGATGGGGAGACTGCAGGATGTGGAACTGGATGGTCTCATGGTGATTACCAGACAGGAGCATGCGCACTGGGACCGTCTGGTGAGAAACAGTTCCCAGGAGATCGCCGTCGAGGGCGTTGGCGGGAACAGGTTCAGGCAGGGGAACACAACTGACGCCTAGCTGGCAGGCTAGTTCCTTGTCCATAAGATTAATGTCACAACCAGAGTCTATGACGGTGGCGAGAGTGTGAGAACCATCAGACAACAGCAGACGGGCATGACAAAGAGGGCGTCGGGCAGAGGAAAGTTCAGAGGTTCGACTCACCAGTAATTCCTCCGCTACTGGTGAGTCTGGCCTTTTACTGGACACTTGGAGATGTAATGACCCGCCAGGCCACAGTAGAGACAGAGGTTCCCCCGACGCCGACGTTCCTCGGGGGTGAGACTGGTGCGACCCACCTGCATGGGTTCGGGTTGCCTCGACGGTTGCCCCGATGAGGGTAGTCCAGTCTCCGGAGGAACACGAGCTTGGGTGGATAGCTGGCGGTCCGCCTGTCCCTGTCGCCTCTCCCGACGTCTCGCCAGGATGCGTCGGTCCAGACGGGTCGTTAGCTCGATAAGCCCATCCAGAGAAGAAGGAAGGTCGTGGGACACCAACTCATCCTTGATATAGTCATTCAAGCCCAGCAAGAAAGCGTCACACTGGGCCGGGGCGTTCCAATCACTTTGACGGGCCCTGGTGCGAAAGTCGATGGCGGAGTCAGCGACGCTCTGGTTCCCCTGGCTCAACCCCAGCAGACTTCCCGCAGCGTCCGGACCCATCGAAACCTCACCAAACACCTTGCGAAGCTCCGCGGCGAAGGCCTGGAAAGAGGAGCAAGCTGGCGTGCGTCGCTCCCATTCAGCCGTTCCCCACAGCCGAGCTCTGCCAGTCAGGTGATTAATGGTAAACGCCACTCTCGCCGCTTCCTGGGTGAAGGTGTAGGGCAGTAGGGCGAAGAGAATGGAACAGTTCGTGATGAATGGGTTGCAGCCCTCCGGGTCTCCAGCGTAGCGCTCCGGGGTTCCCACCCGGGGCTCAGGTGATGGTCCTGGCGGACCGGGAGCTGGTGCTGTCGGAGCCGGAGGCGAAGCATGGGGTGTAGCCTGGGCGAGGGTGGTCGACAGTTGTTGGACCTGGGTGGCTAGTGCAACCAATGCTTGCTCCTGGTTTGACACAGCCTGTCGAACCTCGGAGTTGGAGGCAGTGAGCATAGCTTTGTGCTGCAGGAGCGTGTGCTCAATCCTCTTGAAGCAGTTTGACGGAGACGTTGTGTGCGCTGAGGCCATTGTTGGCCAGATTGTACTGTAACGGGTATAGCTTGGACCCAATAGCAGCACAGAATCAGGCAGGTATAGTTGGTAACGAACTTTATTACGATACTGTAACACAGAGTAGTAACACAGGAATGGGTACACCGTACTCACACAGAGTCTCAGGATTGAGTGAGGGTTCCAAAGAGGGGCAGGCAGGAGACGTAGTCGGGGTAGCGGAAGGTCCGGTAACCAGGAGATCCAACACACGATGCAAACAAACCAGCGAGGGACAGACGAAAGGAGAGTCGAAACCAGGCAGGCAGTTGGGAAATCGCTGGAGAGTCTTGCATGAATGCTGAGAACAATCTGGCACTGTGTGAACGGTGAGGAGAGTCTATATACCGGGTTAATTGGTGATCAGAGGCAACTGAGTGCAACAGGTGAGGAGAGTTGGGCTGATGAGAGGGGAGTGGCAGGCAGGCAGGTGAGGAGAAGGAGGGACCGGTGGATAAGTACTGGGAGGTGAAGTGGATGAGAATGAGACTATTCAGAATTCAAATGATGGGGCTTACAGTCATATTTTTATGGGTACCAGCACACATTGGCATTAGAGGAAACGAAATGGCAGATAAGGTAGCAAAAGAGGTAGCAAAAAGAAGTAAAATTGATTTAAGTATTAACATAGGTAAAACTGAAATCAAAGACATTATTAAGCAAAGACTGAAGGAAAGATGGCAAAAGCAATGGGATGAAGAGCGGAAAGGACGGTGGTTCTACAGAGTCCAGAGGAAAGTGGGAGAAATGAGATGTGCAGGAAAAAACAGAAAAGAGGAGACAGTAATCTCAAGAATTAGATTTGGACACACTGGTCTGAACAGTACACTTTTTATAATAGGCAAGCATAATACAGGTAGATGTGAATACTGTGGGCAAGAAGAGACAATAGAGCATGTCATTGTACATTGTGAGAGGTATGAGGAGGAGAGAGAACGGATGAGTGAGCAGTTCAGAAAAGAAAGAATACAATTTGATTTGGTAGATATTTTGCAAGGAAGTTCATATAAGTGCTATCAAATCCTGTTGCATTTTCTTAGGGTAACCAATTTGTTCGGAAGGATATAGGTTATTAGTATATGTAATGGTGTTGTTTGATCCACACTCCATACCAGTTGGTGGCGGTAATGCACCAAAAAAGTTGTTTGCCAACCGCCAAAAAACAACACATAGAAGAAGAAGGATGAGAACGAGGAGAGGGCAGACTGTGACAATACTCTAGACTAATTTTGGACATCATTTCCCTTGCGTTAGAAGTCAGCTGAGTTTAGTTTATTTTAATTTGTGGATACAGTGCAGAAACGGGCCCTTCGGCCCAGGGGCAGAAAACCCGGGGGGGGGGGGGGCATGTTTTGAGAGGTTGGGGGACATCCCCCCCCCCCCCCCCCCAAGTTTGTGTGATCCAGATTTTAAAATCCGATGAAATCTCTGCTTTCCGCGAGACAGTGGGGATGGGACTGATGATCGAGGGCGCCGATTGGAGGAGAGAGACGTCGGTCAGCAGGCAATGGGGGCGGGACATGATTCAGCGCGATGATTGGAGGAGGGAGGAGTGGGGGGGGGGGGGGGTGTGGGACTGAGGACAGTGTGCGGTGATTGGAGGAGGGAGACGTGGCACAGACCTGCGCCTCATCCGCAGCCAGGATGATCCCGGCCGGGTCTCCGGCGTTGTCCTGTCCCCTCGCAAGTGCCCACCCCCCCATGGCCAGAGAAGTCGGCAGCAAAGATCCTCTGCTATAGGATCTTTGGTCGGCAGTCAGACGGGCCAGCGCAGAGAAACAGCGCTAAACCCAACTAACTCTGCCTGTCCCGCCAGGTGAGCCTACAGCCTTCCTGGGCTTGCGGGAAATATGGGCAGCGTGGAGAAGCAGCGCTGGTATCCCGTCAGTCCAGACAGGGCTGTAGTTAACCCGGTGAGACCGGCAGAGTTGAGCTGCATTTAGCGCTGGATTGAGCCTCCGAGGCCTCACGCACGTGTGAGTGTGCGCATGCGCGTGTGGCCGCCAAAAAATTGTGCCCCCCGTCCCCTCCATGTTTTGATAGCGTGTTCCGCTCTTGCTTCGGTCCCACCGTATCCTCACAGACCAGCGGTCCCCACACGTTAACACTATCCTACACCCACTAGGGACAATTTTTACATTCACCAAGCCAATTAACCTACAAACCTGTACGTCTTTGGAGTGTGGGAGGAAACCGAAGATCTCGGAGAAAACCCATGCAGGTCACGGGGGGGACGTTCAAACTCTGTACAGAGAGCACCCATAGTCAGGATCGTACCCTGGTCTCCGGTGCTGCATTCACTGTAAGGCAGCAACTCTACCGCTGCACCACCTTGACCGCATGGAATAACATCTTTTTGCTATCTGCCACCCTTTTGCTCACTCAACCTACTGGCTTCCATTTCTCTAGCCTGCTAGTTATGGTTCATTAGCCTCCACCATGAGAGGATTTGAAGCAGAATTAAAGATGATTTATTGTGCTTGTATGGGGCTGCGGTGAGTATTGTGTGCAGGTTTGATCACATCATCTAAAAAAAGGATGTATCTGTCACAGAGGGAATGCTACAAAAAAAATCACTCACTTATTTGAACATGAACCACCTGCTTTCCTAATGGCTTATGATGACTTATGATTTTTTTAATTGTCTTATGTACCAAAAAAAGAACAATTTAATTCTTATGTACAGCAGCATAACAGGCTTGTAAACAGTGTATTCATAGATAACATAATAAACAAAATAATCAATATTAAAAAAAAATATTTTCGCAAGAAGCCCAAATTTCTTAGTGCAACTGAAATAGGTGTAATTCATTGCTTGGTTGCTGTTTGTGGTGTTCAAGAACCTGATGGTATTTGAAAGAAGCTGTCCGTGAGCATGTTAGCCTGCAGTTACACATGTACAGATATTTCGGACTCTTTTGACACCAATATTTCCCAATCTGTCATCATTTCTAAACTGTTTTCCATATTTGCTTAGGACACAAAAAGTGGCCACTTTGGCCCCTCACGTCTCTCCCAGCTCACACAGCAACCCCATCCCCCACAAATTCTCCCTGTGACCTATTCTTTCCACATTCCCATCAGCTCCCCAGATTCCATTGCACACCTCCGCACAAGGGGTGATCAATTGAACTGTAAGTCTGCAATCTTTGCGATGAGGAAGGAACCCAATATGGTCACATGAGATTGTGCAATCACCACACAGTCAGCTCTCGAGGAATGGAACCGGTTCCCTAGAGCTGTCAGGTCACTGGAGTTTAGGAGGATGAGAGGGCATCTCATTGAAACTTACCGAATAGTGAAAAATCTGGATAGAGTGGATGTGAAGAGGATGCTATGGATAGAGTGGATGTGAAGAGGATGTTTCTACTAGTGGGAGAGTCTAGGACCAGAGATCATAGCCTCAGAATAAAAGGATGTACTTTTAGAAAGGAAATGAGGAAGAATTTATTTTGTCAGTGTGTGGTGAATCTGTGGAATCCATTGCCACAGGAGGCTGTGGAGGCCAAGTCAATGGATATTGTTAAGGTGGAGATTTATAGATTTATGATTAGTATGAGTGTCAAGAGTTACGGGGAGAAGACAGGAAAATGGGCTTGAGAGGAAAAGATAGTTCTGCCATGATTGTATGGAGGAGTAGACTTACATAGAAATATAGAAACATAGAAAATAGGTGCAGGAGGAGGCCATTTGGCCCTTTGAGCCAGCAGCGCCATTCATTGTGATCATGGCTGATCGGCCACAATCAATAACCCGTTCCTGCCTTCTACCCATATCCCTTGATTCCACTAGCCCTTAGAGCTCTATCTAACTCTCTTAAGTCCATCCAGTGACTTGGCCTCCATTGCCCTCTGTGGCAGGGAATTCCATAAATTCACAACTCTCTGGGTGAAAAAGATTTTCTCACCTCAGTCTTAAATTCTATCCTCCCCTTTTTTCTAAGACTGGGGCCAAATGGACTAATTGTGCTCCTATAACTTATGAAGATGTACTTATGGACACGCACCAGGGTATTTTTCGAATCTTTCCACATTATATTCTAACTCTCATTCACTTCATCTGTCTACTCCCTCAAAGCCTGAAGGGCCTGTCCCACGAGCATGCGACTCCATGCGGCAAGCGCGACTTAAGCGACTCCATGCGGCAAGCGCTACCTAACGTGGTCGCTTGAGCCGTACGGCCTCGCGGGGCCAGTCCCACTTCGATCGACGGAGCTGTATGGAGTTGTGCGGAGCTGGTCCCGACATCGCGCGGGCAACGGCCTGCCGGCCCGCAGCCGCATCAACGCCGTACCTCACGCGCGAACTTCCCGCGGACTTCGCTCGAACTTCATGTCACTCACTCGACCTCCGCGCGGCCCCCGCTTCTGGTTAAGTCGCCCTTGCCGCATGGAGTCGCTTAGGTCGCCCTTGCCGCATGGAGTCGCATGCTCGTGGGACAGACCCTTCAGGCCTTTTCTTGACTCAACTTCCCCTAGCTTTGTATCGTCAGCAAACTACGACATTTAGTCTCCTCAACAAACAGCTGGTATGGATTGTACACAGCTGGAGCTCTTGCTCGAATCCTGCTGCACTCTAGTCACAGCCTGCCGTCTTGAGAAGGACCCATTTATTTTGTTCTGTAATTTAATTCTCATTCCATGCTGGTCTATCACCCATTCCGTGTGCTCCAAACTTGGTGAACAAACTCCTGTGTGGAGGTGATCAAAAGCTTCGTGAAAATCCAACTACGCCACACTTACATGTTCCCCGTAATAAATCATATTAATCTCATTTTATGATTCATCTCATTATGACAGGAATAGATCGGGTAAACGAGCAGTCTTTTCCCAGAGTAGAGGCATCGAGAACCAGAGGACATAAGTTAGAGTTGAGGGCGGAAAGATTTAATAGGAACCTGAAGGGTGACGTTTTTACACAAAGGGTGTGGGTGTATGGAACGAGCTGCTGGAGGAGGTAGTTGAGGCAGGTACTATGGCAACGTTTAAGAAGCATTTAAATAAGTACATGGATAGGATAGGTTCAGAGGGATATGGGCCAAACGCAGGCAGGTGGGACTAGTGTAGATGGGGCATGTTGGTCAGCATGGGCAAGTTGGGCTGAAGGGCCTGTTTCCGTGCTGTATGACTCTATAACTCATTCTTCATTGTAGATCCCAGTGATCTTTGGCTATAATGAGAGTAAAAAATACTAGAAACACTCGGCAGGTCAGGCAGCATCTGTAGAAGAAGTAATACTGATTTCCCTGCTGAATGCTTCCAGAATTTTCCGTTTTTGTTTGAGCTTTGCAGTATCTGGTTTTATTTTTAAGCTTCCATTCACTGATCTCAGGCTAATAGGTCGATGACACCCTGTTCTTTGATGAGGGCTATGTTCATGTGCAAATCATTCCACAAATTGCACCAGTCCACAGCTGTCTACCACCATACCCCTCCTCCAAAGGACATTGCTGCAGCTTTCTGCAAGGCAGTTTCGTATAGATGCGAAACCCGTAAATAATACATCAAAGCACAGTCTCTGCAGCAAGGAAAAGTAAGCGAATTCAGACAGAAGGTTCGACATCCCCCAGGTGTGATATTCCCGAGTTCCTCATTTTCCTTTTATCCCCTCTCTTTCCCCTCTGCCTGTGCCCATCTCTCTACATGCTTCCCTCTGGCTTTATGTTTCACTCCTCTCCTCCCCTTATACGACACCCATTTGTCTCATTTTCACCTCTAGTCTTTGTCACTTACTCCACCCATCTGCCAATCAAACCCCTTAACTCTATCCACCTATCCCTCGCCAAATTTTGTCTTGCCCCCTCCTCTCTTCTTCCGGCTTTCTCCCCTCCTACTCCATCAATCCGAAGAAGGGTCCAGAGCTGAAACGTCGTCTCTGTCCAATCCCTCCACGGATGCTGCCTGGCCCGCTGGGTTACTCCAGCAATAGACATATAGAGCTCAGCGCGACAGGCAGCATCTCTGGAGAGAAGGAATGGATAATGTTTCGGGTCAAGACCAGAGTTACTCCAGCACTTTTGTGTTTTGCTCAACATTCCAGTGTGTGCGGATCCTTGTGCCTCCAGAATGTCATCACTTCCAAGACGTACACTCTCCTCCCAAGAATGTTTCCTTTCCCAAGCAACCACTACCCTGGACATTAACGGCCAAGATGTCTCCCATCATACCCCTTCTCTAAACTCCTCTCTGACCGTATCTCAAGCTAGGTCTTAACCCTGGATTCAGGCTGAGTTTAAACTTCAAAGTTACACTAGAGTATAAATATCATGTGACGTGGTATTACCCTGACCAGCAAGTGGGACAATACACTTACCTTAGCAATAAAAGCAATCTGCTGGGTGATCTCAGCGGGTCAACCAGCATCTAGGTGGAGACATGGATGAGATCCTGCATCAGTACGACTTGTCTTAGCCTTGCAGATTCTGGTTTACACCAAAGATAGACACAAAATGGTAGAGTAACTCAGTGGAACAGGCAGCATCTCTGGAGAGACGGAATGGGTGGCATTTCAGGTCGAGACCCTTCTTCAGACAGCTGGGATGGTAAAGGGCAAAAGAGATACAGATACAGAGATACAGCGCAGAAACAGGTCCTTCGGTCCACCGAGTCCGCACCGACTAGTAATCATCCTGTATACTAACACTATCCTACATACTAGGGACCATTTTTACAACTTACCGAAGCCAATTAATCAACATGTATGTCTTTGGAATGTGGGAGGAACCGGAGCACCCAGAGAACAAACCCACGCGGTCACGGGGAGAACGTACAAACCTCGTAGAGACAGCACACGTAGTCAGAATCGAACCCAGGTCTCCACCGCTGGGACACTGCAGATAAATCTATATAACTAAAAGGCTCATCTTGACCTCTTCCTGTCTGCGCTGTATATTGATTTTAGAAAAAACACTACCCTATATCGCTATGATTTTTGGCCATCTTACTCACAGTCCTCCTCTGCTGAGGCAGCCCTGAGGATTTTTCCGATCGATGAAAAATAAAAATGTTATGAATGTTTAAAAGATTTTGAGATCAGCTGATTGGTCCTCTCGCCTGTCAATCACAACAATGAAGGTAACGCCCCTTCCGGAGAGGGGGGGGGGGGGGCAGGGCAGGACTATAAAACATTGAATGCCTGGACATGAGTCAGTCACTCTGAAAGATCGCGGGGGAGAGTCCACAACTGTGATTATAAGTTATGAATCACCTGAACTGTGAGTCTACAATGTACTTGCGATAAATCATTTGTGACAATGATGACAATCCTTAATGACAATGTAATGAGTTGTTTGGCACTCTGCTAGAACTGCTATGAAATTGAATTTGGTGGCCTGCACTCTGCTCAAAATGCTATGAAATTGAATTTGGTGGCCTGCACTCTGCTTGAAATGCTATGAAATTGAATTTGGTGGTCTGCACTCTGACTGAAATGCTATGAAATTGAATTTGGTGACCTGCAGTCCGCTTGAAATGCTATGAAATTGAATTTGGTCGCCTGCACTCTGCTTGAAATGCTATGAAGTTGAATTTGGCCGCCTGCACTCTGCTTGAAATACTATGAAATTGAATTTGGTGACCTGCACTCTGCTTGAAATGGTATGAAATTGAATTTGGTGTCCTGCACTCTGCTCGAAATGCTATGAAATTGAATTTGGTGTCCTGCACTCTGCTTGAAATTGAATTTGGTGGCCTACACTCTGCTTGACATGCTATGAAACTGAATTTGGGGCCTGCACTCTGCTTGAAATGCTGTGAAACTGAATTTGGTGGCCTGCATTCTGCTTGAAATGCTATGAAACTGAATTTGGTGGCCTGCACTCTGCTTGAAATGGAATTTCAAGGAATAGCCATGAGTGATCTGTCAGCCCGCCAGCTCAGCCCACCAGTACCTGAGTTGCCATCCCAGCAGCCCTGAGTGACTGAGCTGCGAGCCCACCAGCCCTGAGTGACTGAGCTGCCAGCCCACCAGCTCTGAGTGACTGAGCTGCCTGCCAGTCCACCAGCCCTGAGTGACTGAGATGTCAGCCCACCAGGCCTGAGTGACTGAGCTGCCAGCCCAAGAACCCATTCTGCCCACAATGTCCATACTAGCCCTCTGGAAACCAGACCCTTCAGCCCACAACACCCATACTAGTGGTCCAGAAAGCCACCCCCTCCCCCCCTACTGGCCACCAATATTGGAATTGGTGAAGAGGTGGAATATTGCTCTGGGGGACCAGCCCTCCCATGTGAACATGGGACCCAACGGGTCCCACTCAGTCTAGTAAGCACTAAAATTCTCCACTCATGCTTACATTCCAATTATCCCTTTGGGAGATGTGTGCAGTAAACCGTCGTTACTACCTACCAACCTTCACCGACAGACCGGGCTGCCGACGCCACACGTGGCATGCACCGCCACCCCTGACCACTTCCAGGCTGCACCTTCCGTCACCACCGCCGACCCGCATCCCAACTCTCCTGGATTGCAGTCCCAGTTCCAGACCGAGAGTCTGAAGAAGGATCCTGACTCGAAACTTCACCCATCCATGTTCTCCAGAGATGCTGTCTGAACTTTTGAGTTTCTCCAGCACTTTGTGTCTTTTTGTGTATTAACCAACATCTGCAATTCTTTGTTTCTACTACTTATACAATGATGCTCTATTACTTGGTAATCCCTTACTCGATTATAGCGAATAATCGGCAATAATGGACACTATTCCCCCCCCCCCCCCCCAGTGGTCTGTTATAGTGAAGGTTTATTGTATTTGATTCTTGGTTGACAATATATCTATGCTCAGCTGCTGCTAACTCCAGGATATATTTACCCACCACCAACATATGTCTCCTAAATGATATATTAAAAGCAGCCTCAGGGCTGAAGTTTAGAAAATACCAGCACATCTGAGCAACAGCTTCAAGGAAAGAAAGGACATTGGGCAAGAGAAACTGAAACTGAAACCAAAATCAACGTTAATTCTTTTCAACCATAAATTTCCCGTAAGTTGTTCCTCCAGCATGCAGTATTTGGGAGGACAGGCCATGACAATTGGTGTTTCCCAGAAGTTTATATTGAGCCATAGTATAAATAGGTTAAAATGCCTCACGTTTATGTAACATCGAAGATAGTCACAAAATGCTGGAGTAGATCAGCAGGTCCGGCAGCATCTCTGGAGAAAAAGTGCATTTGGGTTAATGTGTGGAGTTTGTACATTCTCCCTGTGATCACGTGGGTTTCCTCCGGGCGCTCCGATCTCCTCCCACATCGCAAAGTCGTGCAGATTTGTCACTTAATTGCCCTCCGTAACATTGCACCAAATGTGTAGGGAGTGGTTGCTTAACTAGTTTTGTATAATTTAGAGATAATGCGTGGAAACAGGCCCTTCGGCCCACCGAGTCCATGCTGACCGGCAATCACCCATACACTAGTTCTGCAGAGTAGGGTCTGACTATGAGTCTCCACGTAGTTTGTAAGTTCTCCCAGACTGATTCCTGGGATGTCAGGACTTTCATATGAAGAAAGACTGGATAGACTCGGTTTGTACTCGCTAGAATTTAGAAGATTGAGGGGGGATCTTATAGAAACTTACAAAATTCTTAAGGGGTTGGATAGGCTAGATGCAGGAAGATTGTTCCCGATGTTGTGGAAGTCCAGAACAAGGGGTCAGAGTTTAAGGATAAGGGGGAAATCTTTTAGGACCGAGATGAGGAAAACTTTTTTCACACAGAGAGTGGTGAATCTCTGGAATTCTCTCCCGCAGAAGGTAGTTGAGGCCAGTTCATTGGCTATATTTAAGAGGGAGTTAGATGTGGCCCTTGTGGCTAAAGGGATCAGGGGGTATGGAGAGAAGGCAGGTACAGGATACTGAGTTGGATGATCAGCCATGATCATATTGAATGGCGGTGCAGGCTCGAAGGGCCGAATGGCCTACTCCTGCACCTATTTTCTGTTTCTATGTTTCTCTTTCCTCCTTCACCCCGTCTCCCACCCCTTTTCCCCTGTATCCACTTTCCCCACCCCAGTCCCCTTCCACCCACTATCCACAACCTCCAGCTTTACTGTTCACTCCTCACCTGTCTCCACATACACACCCCTTTGTCTCCACTCCACCTCCACCCTTTGTCACTTTCTCCACCCATCTGCCAACACCCCCCACCCCCCTTCCTCGCCCGAATCCACCCATTACTTTACCAGCTCCAGCCCCACCCATCCTTTCTCCTTTGCTTTCTCCTCCCTCAACTCGGAGTACAAACCCTCCCCCTGTCCACATCCCTCCTCAGATGCTACCTGACCCGCTGAGATCCTCCAGCACTTTGTCTTTTGCTCCGGACACCAGCATCTGCAGCTCCCAGCAATGATACGAGAGCAAGAGCTGTGGTTCTCCAGTAATATCTTCTCTCTGTCCCACCTGAAGGAGTAAATAAGTGGGAGGAGATCGCTGCCGGGAGTTGCAGCACAACCAAAGATCATCGAGCGGGAGCTTGGATCTTTTAGTTTGAGCACAACAAGAGTACGCCGAGTCCAAGTCTGTGGCAAGTCTGAGCTATAGGATCTTTGGTCTGTGCCTCTCCGAGGAGATGCCCACAGCCTTTCTCCTCCCCCCAGTCATGGGGTGGGCCGAGCTGGCGTGCCGGCTCCTAGTCGCCGCTCTCCTGCTGTACTGGGACCCGCTCCACCTGGCTCTGCTGGCCCTTTGCTGGGCCGTGGCGAGGCCGGGCGCCGTTGTTGCCATCGACCAGGGGGACGGCGGCGATGCTGGAAGCGAGTCCAGCGCGGCGGCGGCGGCGGCGGCGGCGGCAGCAGAGGCGGCAGCGGCCGGGACGGTGAGCACCCTCCTGCCTATTGCACACAGCTGACATAGGAAATACCGCGGGCTCACTCTGCACTCACCTCCCGACCAAAGATCTTATATAAGACCTTTGCTCCCGACGGCGATCAGAGGAGTTTTAGTGAAAGGATTTGAAAGCTCCCTTTGTTATTTATGTAGCTGCACCCACATCCCCCACACTCTCTCCTTTCTCTTCGCACTACATGTTGGACTGGTGTGTGGTTTTCAATTGTAATCGTGAACGCGTCGTTGTATTTACTCTGAGAGTTTGCAAAACAAAGTTTTTCTTGCATCCGCTCCAAGTAAATAAAAACGTCCACACACGATTCAGATACGTGTAGGAAGGAACTGCAGATGCTGGTTTACACCGAATAGTATAGACACAAAATGCTGGAGTAACTCTTCTCTGCATCTCTGTAGAAAAGGAGTAGGTGATGTCTCGGGTCGAGACCCATCTCCATACTAAAGATACTAGAGGAGCTTGTTCATACTGAGAGTCAGGGGAGAGGGAAACTAGAGGTGTGAAAAGGTACAAAGTACAAATGAATGAAAGGCATGAAAAGATCAAATCAAAGCCAGCAAGGATAAGGTGGAGCCCACAATCAAAGCCAGCCAGGGTAAGGTGGAGCCCACAATGGTCTGTTGTTGGCTGTGGAGAAGGTGATAACGAGTGGATACAAAGAGTGAAACTTGGCAGGATGACAATGAAACTAGTAGGGCGACTAGGGTGGGAGAGGAACAGAGAAAGAGTGAATGCAAGGGTTACTTGAAATAACCCTTATATGACACGATATAACTTTATTTAACCCAATTTCCCTGCTGGGATAAATAAAGTTCTATCATATCGCATAAGAATCCAGATTCAGGGACAGTTTCTTCCCGGCTGTTATCAGGCAACTGAATTGTCCGCTTGCCAATTTGAAAGCGGTCCCAACCTCACATCTACCCCATCAAAGTATCTTTGATCAGACTTTACTAAACTTTATCTTGCACTAAATGTTATACTGTTTATCCTGCATCTGTACACTGTGGACAGTTTGACTGTAATCATGCATAGTCTTTTCACTAACTGGATAACAAATAGCACTTCACCGTACCTTGGTATACGCGACAATAATAAACTAAACTAAGCAATCAAAAACCATAAGCTAGTCCAACAGGCAGTGCAAAGAGAAAGGAAAGAGAGCTTTTCGCTGTATCTGGGTGCACGTCAAATTAAACTAACTGCATCTAAAAGCATCTGCAGTTCCTTGTTTCTCTACTAAAACAACATCATGTCAGCATCTTCAAGGAATGACATGAGATTTTCTATTGTAAAGTCTTTCCTTTGACTTCTGCAGTTGTTCATCAATATTTTGAGTAAAACATAAAATGCTGGAGTAACTCAGCGACCAGGCAGCATCTGTGGAGAACATGGATGGGTGAGGCTTCGGGGTTAAGACCCTTCTTTAGACTGGGCTACAGGTCCAAGATTCTTTGCCAGAACTGTTTGTCATTTTTTCCCCTGTTCTGATGAAGGGTTCTGGACTTGAAACATTAACCCTGTTTCTCTTTCCCCAGTTGCTGCCCGACCTGCTGAGTGTTTCCAGTATTTTCTGTTTTTATTTCAGATTTCTAGCAACTGCTGTATTTGTTTTTAACACACAATCAGCAACGCTGTCTGGCTAAAGTACAGGCCAGGCAAGGCAAGGAGTCGCCCTACAGCATTCCTTTGAGCTGGTTTTGGAGCAAGATTCTATAACACTGATATTAACCTGTTGAGACCATTGTCAGGAATTCGCTATGAACTTTCCAGACTTGCTACATCATGTTGTTTACTCGTCTTTCCTGAAATCCCCTTCCAAGACAGAATAGTTTTACTGTCCATCTAAAGTCTGCTAGCTGACCTAAGCTTCTGACTCTGAATCACCACCAGCATAAGTCTCCCATCCATCTTGAGAGAACAAAATCAAATGCATTTGAAGGAATCAGACTGCCATAAATTAAAATGAGAAACATTTGGATGAAGAAGATGCCATTTGACTCTATCCTTCCTCGACACCAAAACCCCACAGCTTTCAATCATTTTCTTAGAGTGATACAGTGTGGAAACAGGCCCATACCGACCAACATGTCCCATCTACACTAGTCCTGCCTGCGTTTGACCCATATCCCTCTAAACCTGTCGTATCCATGTACCATGTTTCTTAAGCGTTGATATTAACTACTCCCCCGGCAGCTCGTTCCATTCACCCACCACCCTATATGTGAAAAGGTTACCCCTCGGGTTCCTATTAAATCTGTCCCTCCACACCTTAAACCTATGTCAAGTCACTTTTGACGACTTAAACCTATGTCCTCTGGTTCTCTTGAACAGGAGCTTATAATAAGGCTGGCAGTTTTGAGTAATACCTTGGTTTTCAGTATCAAACCCAAGCACCAAGTAGTGAATGTTTTACAGAAAACAAATGAAACATTAGTACACCGAGGATTAAGTTGTAGCTGAAAAAGCATGAATGAACCTTAAACAAAATTTTATTTAAAATAGTGAATTGTGGCTGTTATTGCAAGGAAATAAATTGGTTACTTTTCAGAACCAACGAGGTTATTCAGCAGTAATTTGGACATTTTATTAAAGTTATTGTAGTACCTTTTTCAAAAAGTTGTAATATTATAAATGCCTTTTTTAACTGCAAGAATTCTGATTTACATATTTAAATGTATTTTCAATTGCAAAGATGATCCAGCAACTTAGTGAAATGCTTTAGATGTGGAACCAGAGGCATTTCAGTTTACCTTGAGATTGTAATGACATCCAAAATAATATTATGGTCCAGACCATGAGCAAAATGTTTGCTAACCTGTTTTAAGAACAGTTGTAAATAAAGGTAAATAAAATAAGGGAATCGCTTATCCCCCAGTATATGGAAGAATTTAGTGCAGTGCAGTTTAGAGATACAGTGAGGATGCAGGCCCTTCGGCCCACCGTCCCTGCTGACCAATGATCACCATGTAAACTAACAATAGCCTACGCAATTTACAATTTTACCGAAGCCAAATTAACCTACAAACCTGTACATCTTTGGTGTGTGGGAGTTAACTGGTGCACCCGGAGAAAACCACACGGTCACAGGGAGAACGTACAAACTCTGTGCAGACAGCACTCGTAGTCAGGATTGAACCCGGGACTCTGGCGCTGTGAGGCAGCAACTCTACCGCTGAGCCACCGTGCCGCCATTCGTAGTTTTCCCGTTCTCAACGCCTACATTGGACACAAGGGCCCTTGTTGGTTGCCGTCACCTTTGATGGCTCATTCAAGTATCAGAATGACTGGGTCGAATGAGTCAGAGAGAGAGAGAGGTCAGCACATGATCCACATCGCTCTATCCCCTGCACTTCCATGTGCCTATCTAAAAGCCTCTTAAATGTCACTGTTGTTTCTGCTTCTATCACCACCCCTAGCAGCATGATTGAAGTATGTGTGTGCGTTCAAAAACTTGTCCCACACAACTCATTCAACCTTGCCCCCAGCATTCTCCCCTCTTGTCTGTCGAAATAACTAGGGATAGATCCTACCAGCCTTTTGGGATTATCCACTTTGATGAATAGTTGTTTAAAGTACTTTGCACATATTAATCGCTTAAATAATATTAATCCCATAACCGATATCCATACAGGAAGAAAGCCAAGCTAAGAGTGCAGAGGATGTGATTGATGGAACAGTTGCGGCCTCACCCCTTCACCAGGCATTAAGGAAAGGTACATCACTACTGTACAGAACACCTTTGTTCTATTTGCTTTGTATGAACTGATTTGATTCAATGTTTCAATGATACTTCATTGTCACATGCAGTGAGAGGTGCTGTGAAATTCTTTGTTGGTTGCATATAATACACAAAGGATGCAAAGTGTCCTCACGTATCAGCCGACGACAAAGTTACAAAGTACACGTCAGAGTCCCGATGGCCCCCCTTTGTCCCCCCTCCCCCGCCGGCCGCTCTTTGTTCCTGGCAGTAACCCCACCAGGTCCCTCCTTGTTCTCAGTGGCCCTTCCCCCCCCACACCGGGCCCCTCCTTGTTCTCGGCAGACCCGTGTCTCTCGTCGGCCCGGCCGCCTCTCCTCCTCACGGTTCACCAGCGAGCCGTCCCTCTCCTCTCCGGCCCGTCAGTCTTCATGCCCCGGGCGACACCACCCACAGCTGACCTTGAAGGAGCGGGAGGTTAGGCCACCCCCTGGACCTCCCCCTTCTGGCCCTCTGTCCAGCATCCGCCAGTGTCGTCGACTCTCGCCTCCGTGGGCGAGAGGGAGAAGAACCTCAGACCCACTCCATGTGGGATCTGTGTTGAACGACACCAGTGACTCTGGGCCGAGTCCGGAGGCGGCTCCCTCACCGGGCCCTGGCCTCTCGGGGCCTCTGGTGGGTTATAGAAATATAGAAATAGGTGCAGGAGTAGGCCATTCGGCCCTTCGAGCCTGCACCGCCATTCAGTATGATCATGGCTGATCATCCAACTCAGTATCCTGTACCTGCCTTCTCTCCATACCCCATGATCCCTTTAGCCACAAGGGCCACATCTAACTCCCTCTTAAATATAGCCAATGAACTGGCCTCAACTACCTTCTGTGGCAGAGAATTCCAGAGATTCACCACTCTCTGTGTGAAAAATATTTTTCTCATCTCGGTCCTAAAAGATTTGCCCCTTATCGCAGTTCCCGGTTCTCAGTTCCCGGTTCCACAGCCGCTGGCTCTGCCACAGATTTACACACAAACCTTACTTTTATTTCCTCTGTGGCGATTGTGGAATTTAATTCTATTAAGAATATAAATATGGTGCAACTTTCAATAATTGCCCAACATTCACATAATGAATGATAACTGACCACTTCAGTTCCCATGCTGGGGATTGTCATTCCTGTGCTCAGCAGCCCAACAGCCGTCAGAAGAGTTATGCAATGAAAAATGAAGAAGCAATAATCTAACTAGTGTTCAAGTCCAAGATAACTGAACATGTCAGAAACTTGTCAAATGTCAAAACCTTGTTTACCTTCAATGGAGTACTCATGATGGCATTTATAGCCAATTGAAACAAAGTGAGGTTTTGAGACACTATTAAACAGCTCTGTTTGTCCCCAGCTTCAAAGAATTGACATTGTGATGACCTAAACGCAACGTTTTGCCTTGTCCATGGGTCTATCTTTCCGGTGTGTCTCCTGTATCACTTCTCGTTGCAAACCTAGAGTCACGTTTGAAGAAACTTTCAAATGTTAGCTTTATTTTAGCTTCAGGGGTGGCACGGTGGCATAGCGGTAGAATTACAGCCTTAAGGGCCTGTCCACTTGGGCATCATTTGCGCCTCACGCAGGTGGCGCACGAGGATTTTGAGCATCCCAAAGTCCTGGGGCGCCGTGCGCTACCATGCGTCACTGCATACGCCACCACGCCTCACCGTGTGCACGTCACGACACACGCCAACCAATTTTTAGGATGTTGCGCAAATGACACCCAAGTGGGACAGGCCCTTTACAGAGCCAGGGATATGGGTTCGATCCTGACTACTGCTACTGTCTATATGGAGTTTGTACGTTCTCCCTGTGCCCGTGTGGGCTTTTATCTGCGGGTGCTCCGGTTTCTTCCCACAGTCCAAAGATGTTCAGGTTTGTAGGTTAATTGGCTTTGGTTTAAAAAAAGAATTGCAATTTGTCCCCAATGTATAGGATAGTGCTAGTGCACGGGCTGATTGCTGGTTGGCATGGACTCAGTGGGCTGAAGGACCTATTTCTGCGCTGTATCTCTAAAGTCTTATGTTTCAGGCCATTCGTCTAATCGAGAAAGTATCAATAACAACTTAGCTATTGTGGCATAAAGAGTTCAGGCACAAATTCAGTAATAGCTCCTTGACAAACAGTTGCAGCATGAGTTAACCTAAATATATTATCAGGCAACCTGCTGGTGACAGTTAATATCAGGTATCTGAACCATCCTACCTACAACTAGAGACCGGTCCTGAGTTACTAGCTACCTCACAGACCACCCTCGCACTATCTACGATCGGACTTTACTGGGCTTTATCCTGCACTAAATGTCACTCCCTTTATCATGTATCTGTACAATGCGGACAGCACGATTGTAATCATGTATTGTCTTTCCTCTGACTGGTTATTAGCACGTAACAGAAAGCTTCTCACTGTACCTCGGTACTAAGCTAAACTAAACTAAACTAAATGTATTAAAATCCATTTACTCCCGCGAGTTATTCAAGAAGTAAAAGTAAAAGTTAGAGAGGAGGAAGCTGGCCGTTAGTTCATCGTTAGTTGTCGCATGTGAGACACTACTTTCTGGGTAAACTCACTTCACACATCTGGATAGGACTGAATGCTGAAGGTATTCTCGTGCATGTTTAGCGCTGGTGACTGATGGTGGGGATTAATTGGCGCAAAATCTGTTATTTAGAATGTAGCTGAGAATTTAGAGTTTTGAAATTAGAACTGCCAGCCACAGGAGACAGTTCCGTTAGAAGGGTGGGTGATTGGTTCCTCGTGGAAGGTTGGTTAAGAAGGTTCAATGGTTGGGTATTAATGGTGGAGTAGCAAGATGGATTCAACAGTGGCTGAATGGGAGATGCCAGAGAGTAATGGTGGATGGTTGTTTGTCAGGTTGGAGGCCAGTGACTAGTGGGGTGCCACAGGGATCTGTGTTGGATCCACTGTTGTTTGTTATGTACATCAATGATCTGGATGATGGTGTGGTAAATTGGATTAGTAAGTATGCAGATGATACTAAGATAGGTGGGGTTGTGGATAATGAAGTAGATTTTCAAAGTCTACAGAGAGATTTAGGCCATTTGGAAGAGTGGGCTGAAAGATGGCAGATAGAGTTTAATGCTGATAAGTGTGAGGTGCTACATCTTGGCAGGACAAATCAAAATAGGACGTACATGGTAAATGGTAGGGAATTGAAGAATGCAGGTGAACAGAGGGATCTGGGAATAACTGTGCACAGTTCCCTGAAAGTGGAATCTCATGTAGATAGGGTGGTAAAGAAAGCTTTTGGTGTGCTGACCTTTATAAATCAGAGCATTGAGTATAGAAGTTGGGATGTAATGTTAAAATTGTACAAGGCATTGGTGAGGCCAATTCTGGAGTATGGTGTACAATTTTGGTCGCCTAATTATAGGAAGGATGTCAACAAAATAGAGCGAGTACAGAGGAGATTTACTAGAATGTTGCTGGGTTTCAGCAACTAAGTTACAGAGAAAGGTTGAACAAGTTAGGGCTTTATTCTTTGGAGCGCAGAAGGTTAAGGGGGGACTTGATAGAGGTCTTTAAAATGATGAGAGGGATAGACAGAGTTGACGTGGATAAGCTTTTCCCACTGAGAGTAGGGAAGATTCAAACAAGGGGACATGACTTGAGAATTAAGGGACTGAAGTTTAGGGGTAACATGAGGGGGAACTTCTTTACTCAGAGAGTGGTGGCTGTGTGGAATCAGCTTCCAGTAAAGGTGGTGGAGGCAGGTTCGTTTTTATCATTTAAAAATTAATTGGATAGTTATATGGCGGGAAAGGAATGGAGGGTTATGGTCTGAGCGCAGGTATATGGGACTAGGGGAGAATAAGTGTTCGGCATGGACTAGAAGGGTGGAGATGGCCTGTTTCCGTGCTGTAATTGTTATATGGTTATATAGAACTTTACTTTAGAGATACAGCGCACAAACAGGCCCTTCGGCCCACCGGGTCCGCGCTGACCACCGATCACCCCGTACACTAGCAGTATTTCACGCACCATGGACAAGTTACAATTTTTACCGAAGCAATTAACCTACAAACCTGTACGTCTTTGGAGTGAGGGAGGAAACCGGAGCACCCGGAGAAAACCCACGTGGTCACATGGGGAATGTACAAACTCCGTACAGACAGCACCCATAGTCAGGATCGAATCTGGGTCTTCGGCGCTGTAAGGCAGCAACTACCCCTGTGCCAGTGTGCAGCCCCATAGAACAGGAATATGCCCTTCTGCCTACAAGATGCCAAGTTAAACTGACCTCAAGTGTTTGTACGCGATCCATATCCCTCTATTCCCTGTACATCCATGTGCCCATGCAAAAGCCTCTTCAACTATTGTATCGGCCTCCACCACCTGTGGCAATGTGTCCCAGGCCCCAATACCCTCTTTGTAGAAAAAAAACTTGCCCCACACATCTTCATTAAACTTTCCCCCTCATACCTTTATAGGTATGCCCTCTAGTTTTGAACATTTCCACAAGCCGGTGAAAAAGGTTTTAATTGTCGATCCTATCTACGCCTTTCATAATTTTACATGCTTCCATCAAGTCTCCCCTCAACCTCCGACGTTTCAGAGAAAACAATCCAAGTCTATCCTACCACTCCCTGTAGCCGAAACCCTGTAATCCGGGCAGCTCTCCGTCAAACCTCTGCACCCTCTTCAAAGCCTCCACATCTTTTCCTGTAATGAGGCGACACAGGAACGCACACAATACTGCAAATGCGGCATAACCACAGTCCTACAGAGATGCGTCATGACTTCCTGACTCTTATACCCAATGCCCCCTGCAAAGAAGCCAAGCCTTTAGCACCCTATCTACTTTCAGTGAGCTGTAAGCTTGGACTCCACAATCCCTCTGCATATCAATGCTGTTAAGGGACTGTACAGTCTCTCGTTGCATTCAACCTCCCAAAGTGCAACACCTGACACTTGCTCGGGTTACACTGCATCTGCCATTTTGCCGTCTATTTCTGCAGCTGATCAATATCCTGCAGTTTCTTCTGACACCCTTCCTCACGGTCTGCAACTCCTCCAACATTGGTGTCGTCAGCATGAAGAGGGATGGGTTATGTAGGAAATAGGGGGGTTTATTTGGGGAAATAGGGAGGGGCGATGCAGGGAATGTGGAGGAACGACGTGCAGAAAACTGGGATAGGTGATGTGGGGAATGATTCCCACTCTTCTCTGCCTGCTGCGAGATATATAATTGAACTTTTCCCCCATGGATTAGCCAGGTGAATATGTTTTCCTTATTCTCATTAGCTGGAGTCCGCACATCTGACTTGTGGCAGTGGCCACTGGCAACGGCCGGGACTGAGAATGACTTTCTCTCACCCCCCCCAGTCCGTGCTCTAACAGTGTTGACACTGAGGAAAGCTGTGTCCAAGGGGAGGCCAATGAAGGGAAGAGAGTTAAAGCTGCAATTTGCCATCTTGACCTCTCTTCTGACATCGTCCTTTTCAATTTAAGATATAAACAATGATCTATTTTTGTGTGTGTGTGTGTGAGAGAGAGGGAGAGGGAGAGGGATGGGGCTGTCAGAAACCATTGCAGATTACGTGACCTTTAACCATTGGTCCTACATTCTGCCAACCTTTAACTCTGGAGGAGTTAGACAGCTGCCGTTGGGACCATATATCGTCACGTGAATGGTTCTGCAAGATTTAATCCAGATGGCAAAGTTGCAGGGGATGTGTCATGCCTTCATCTTTGCTAATTTATTTTCTGTGCATGTTCATTTCATAATCAGTGTTTTCTTCAACCACCTGCCTGAATACACTTGGGCAATACACGGAGTGAATATATTGTGAAGATCGACACAAAAATCTGGAGTAACTCAGTCTGAAGAAGATTGTTTCTTGTATTTGCTGGAATTTATAGAAACGTATAAAATTCTTAGAGGATTTGACAAGGTAGATGCAGGAAAATTGTTCCTGGTGTTGGGGGAGTCCAGAAGCAGGGGTCGCAGTTTAAGAATAAGGCCATTTAGGACTGGGATGAGGAAAAACTTTTTCACCCAGAGAGTTGTGAATCTGTGGAATTCTCTGGCAGTGGAGGCCAATTCAGCGGATGTTTTCAAGAGAGAGATTTAGCTCTTCGGGCTAAAGGAATCAAGGGATATGGGGAAAAAGCAGGAACGGGATACTGATTTTAGATGATCCGCCATGATCATATTGAATGGCGGTGCTGGCTCAAAGGGCCGAATGGCCTACTCCTGCACCTATTTTTCTTTGTTTTCTGTTTTCCAGAACCAGAGGGCATAGCCGCAGATAAGATGAGGAGGAATTTCTTTAGTCAGAGGGTGGTGAATCTGTGGAATTCATTGCCATTGACAGCTGTAGAGGCCACGTCATTGGGTATTTTTAAAGCCAAGATTGACAGATACCTGATTAGTACGGATGTCAAGGGTGAAGGGGAGTAGATGGGAGAATGGTGGTGAGAGGGAAAGATACATCAGCCATGATTGAATGGTGGAGTAGACTCGATGGGATGGGCTGAATGGACTACTTCTGCTCCTATGGCGTATGAACGTATAATTGCCTCCTCCTGCAAGTGATCCTTATCCCTCCACCTCCTGCACATTCACTGGATATTTTCAAGAGAGAGTTGGATTTGGTTCTTAGGGCTACGGGAATCAAGGGATATGGGGGGGAAAAGCCAGAACGGGGTACTGATTTTGGATGATCAGCCATGATCATATTGAATGGCAGTGCTGGCTCGAAGGGCCGAATGGCCTACTCCTGCACCTATTTTCTATGTTTCTATCAACCCGAAACGTCACCCATCCTTTTTCTCCAGAGATGCTGCCCGACCCGCTGAGTTACTCCAGCACTTTGTGTCTATCTTCAGTAAAAACCTTCACCATCTGCAGTTCCTTCCTACCCTTGCTGAGATTTCTCTCCTAGGCCCCCTCCATTGCCAGAATAAGTCCACATGCAAACTGGAGGAACGGCACCTCATATTCCACTTGGGTAGCTTACATCCCAATGATATAAACATTAAATTCTCCAATTTTAGGTAACTAACCAACAGCAACCCTTTCCCCTTGGGTTGCTGTTGGCTAGTTATCTAAAATTGGAGAATTTGATGTCCATACCGTTGGGTTATACGCTACCCAAGCGGAATATGAGGTGCTGTTCCCCTTCCACCTACATCCCTTCCTCACATTTTGCGCATCTTCACTCCTTATCTCACATCCTTTTGTCATCTTCCCATCTCTGGCCTTTGTCTACCATCAAATCAACCTGGCCGGAATCCACCCTGAAGTCCACATAATAGTCCAGTAAATTTCCGTTGCCTTCCCCTTCCCTCACATATCCAACATATCATCTATATCAACGGGAGAGTGTCAAAAGCTTCAAATTCCTGGGTATCTCTGAAGATTTTTCCTGGACCCAGCACACTGGTGCAATTATGAAGAAAGCCCATCAACGCCTCTACTTCCTGAGAAGATTGAGATGATTTGGTGTGTCCAAGAGGACTCTATTGAACTTCTACAGGTGCACAGTAGAGAGCATATTGACTGGATGCATCACGACCTGCTTCGGCAACTTGAACGCCCAGGAGCTGAGATGACTTCAAAAAGTGGTGAACGCTGCCCAGTCCATCATGGGTTCTGACCTCCACACCATTGAAGGGATTTACAGGAGTCGCTGCCTCAAAAAGGCAGCCAGCATCACCAGAGACCCACACCACCCTGGCCACGCTCTCATTTAACTCCTCCATCGGGAAGAAGATATAGGAGCCTGAAAAGTGTAAGGTCCAGGTTCAGGAACAGCTTCTACCACACAGCCATCAGGCTATGAGTATGAAACATAGAAAATAGGCGCAGGAGGAGGCCGTTCGGCCCTTTGAGCCAGCACCGCCATTCATTGTGATCATGGCTGATCATCCACAATCAGTAACCCGTGCCTGCCTTCTCCCCATATCTCTTGCTTCCACTAGCCCCAAGAGCTCTATCTAACTCTCTACATCCATCCAGTGAATTGCCCTCTACTGCCTTCTGTGGCAGAGAATTCCACTAATTCACAACTCTCTGGGAGAAAAAAGTTTTTTCTCATCTGGGCTTTAAATGACCTCTCCTTTATTCTTAGACTGTGGTCCCTTGTTCTGGAGACCCCCAACATTGGGAACATATTTCGTGCATCTAGCTTGTCCATTCCTTATATAATTTTATATGTTTCTATATGATCCCCTCTCACCCTTCTAAATTCCAGTGAATACAAGCCCAGTTCCAATTTTTCCTCATATGACAGTCCCGCCATCCCGGGGATTAACCTCGTGAACCTACGCTGCACTCCCTCAATAGCAAGAATGTCCTTCCTCAAATTAGGAGACTAAAACTGCACACAATGCTCCAGGTGTGGTCTCACCAGGGCCCTGTACAACTGCAGAAGGACCTCTTTACTCCTATACTGAAATCCTCCAAATATGGTCACCTATGAATTACATAGACTTGAGGACATTGGTTTTGTCTTTTTGCACTATTAGAGTGTGTGTGTGTGTGCGTGCGTGTGCGTGCGTGTGCGTGCGCGCGCGCGTGCGTGCGTGCGCTTTTCTCTCACACACACACACATATATAATAGGCAGACAAAATTGCTGGAGAAACTCAGAAGAAGGGTTTCGGCTCGAAACGTGACCTATTTCCTTTGCTCCATAGATGCTGCCGTACCCGCTGAGTTTCTCTAGCAATTTTGTCTACCTTCGATTTTCCAGCATCTGCAGTTCCTTCTAGAACATTATATATATAATATATATATGCTGAACTTTTTCTAATTTATTACAGTGTACTATGTTTACATATTTTTGTTGTGCTGCTGCAAGTAAGAATTGTATTGTTCTATCTGAGACATATGACGGTAAAACACTCTTGACTCTAGAAATGCCCACACAATGCTTCTTGGAGTCATAGCAGTCAGCCTGTACTCAGCCTGTTCAGATAACATCTTATTAAGTGGACTGTTTCCTTCCTCAAGTGTTTGACTGCAGTTACTCCCAGTTCATCTTGCTGTGGTACGACCCTCCTGAGGATAATGCCGACCAGCCACTCTACCAGGTTCTACTGCGTGAGTTTAACACTGCCGTGGATTATGCATTGGGCAAAATCAGGAATCTGAACTTCACCAGAATAGAAATTGGATTGATTCAAATCCTCACTATCCACTTACAAAATGTCAAGAAGAAAAGTAAGAGGTATGATATGGTTTTTTTTAAATCTGGGGTGGGATTGTAACAGAAGAGAAACTATGAGCAAATATAAAACACCGGGGAGTTTCCTTATCTTTACTGCTTGTGTTTTCAGGGGAATTTCTATTGCATTATTTTATCCATTCTGTCATTTCTAATCTCTCCCCATCACAACCCCTCTGTGTGTTTATCAAAGATGGAACTATTTTCATTGTTCCAATTTCTGATATTTATTATATCCTGCATGTGGCGCAGCTGGTAGAGCTGCTGCCTCACAGAGCCAGAGACTTGGGTTTGATCCTGACTTCAGATGCTGTCTGCGTGGAGTTTGCTCGTTCTCCCTGTAATTGGATGGGTTTCCTCCAGTGCGCTGGTTTCCCCCCACATCCCAATCCTGACCTCGTATGCTGTCTGTGTGGAGTCTGCACCTTCTCCATGTGACTGTATGGGTTTCCTCTGGGTGCTCCCGTTTCCTCCCACATCCCAAAGTTGTGCGGGTTTGTGGGTTAATCGATCTCCGTAAATTGCCCCTAGTGTGTAGGGAGTGGATGTGAAAGTGGGATAATGTAGAACTGGTGTGAATGGGAAGGAACTGCAGATGCTGGTTTACAAAAAAAGACACAAAGTGCTAGAATAATTTTGCAGGTAGACAAAAATGCTGGAGGAACACAGCGGGTGAGGCAGCATCAATGGAGAGAAGGAATAGGTGACGTATCGGGTTGAGACCCTTCTTCAGACTCGCCTATCCCTTCTCTCCATAGATGTTGTCTCACCCCCTGAGTTCCTCCAGCATTTTTGTCTACCTTCGATTTTTTCCAGCATCTTCAGTTCTTTCTTAAACAGAGTAATTTCGCAGGTGTGAATAAGGTCCCAACCTGAAATGTTGCTTATTCATATTCACTAGGGTTGCTGCCTGACCTGCTGAGTTACGCCAGCACTTTGTGTCGTTTTTAGTGTGAACAGGTGAATGATGGTCAGAGTGGACTCGGTGGGCCAAAGGGCCTGATGCATGCTGTATCTTACAATATATATGTGAACTGATGAAATAACTGCTGGTACAAATAGTGTAAAGTGCTGTAACTATGCAACAGAGATACAAATAGTTTCAAGTTGATCACCTTTGACCAGAATTGGGGGAAGTTAAGGGGCTGTCCCTATTGGGCGATCTAATGGACGAGTTTAGAAGAGCTTAGGAGAGTTTGAAAAAATGTCATGTTGAAGACCTCCTTCGACTATGTAGAAGACTAGCATCAACTAGCTACGACTAGCTTCGGGGAAATTGGACACCGAACAGTGGAGAGTGAAGACGACCTCCTTCAATCTCCTTCGATCTCCCTTCGACTATGATGAAGACTATCTCCGACTACCCTCGATTACCTACGACTAACATGCCGACCTACTACGACTAAACCTACGAGTAAAAAAAGTATCGATTTTATCCATGGCCACCTTTTTTTACTCGTGGGCATTTTTCAGCATGTTGAAAAATATGCCGCGACTTAGCTGAGGCCTTGAGTACACGGGGATTACTCTCGAGCATGAAGGAGAGTTATAAAGACCTCCTACGACCTCGTGTCGACCATGCTGCGAGTATGAGTCGAGGGCAAACTCAACAGAACACGCGGATTAGGTCGCCGCAGTGGGACAGCCCCTTTGCTAGTATTATCTGAATGGTGGCCGATTAGGAAAAGGGGAGATGCAACGAGACCTGGGTGTCATGGTACACCAGTCATTAAAAGTAGGCATGCAGGTGCAGCAGGCAGTGAAGAAAGCGAATGGTATGTTAGCATTCATAGCAAAAGGATTTGAGTATAGGAGCAGGGAGGTTCTACTGCAGTTGTACAGGGTCTTGCCCCCCCATATCTCACTGACCTCCTCTCCCCCTACCAACCCTCACGGTCCCTCAGATCCACATCAGCCGGTCTCCTCTCCATCCACAAGTCCAACCTCCGCAGTTTTGGGGACAGAGCCTTCTCCAGGGCAGCTCCCAGGCTCTGGAACTCCCTCCCCCAACTGTCTCTACTATTTATTTCATTCCGCTTACATGTTTTTCCTCTACTTGCTAAATTTTTGTAAGGTGTCCTTGAGACTCTTGAAAGGCGCCCATAAATAAAATTTATTATTATTATTATTATTATTGGTGAGACCACACCTGGAGTATTGCGTACAGTTTTGGTCTCCTAATCTGAGGAAAGACATTCTTGCCATAGAGGGAGTACAGAGAAGGTTCACCAGACTGATTCCTGGGATGTCAGGACTTTCATATGAAGAAAGACTGGATAGACTCGGCTTGTACTCGCTAGAATTTAGAAGATTGAGGGGGGATCTTATAGAAACTTACAAAATTCTTAAGGGGTTGGACAGGCTAGATGCAGGAAGATTGTTCCCGATGTTGGGGAAGTCCAGAACAAGGGGTCACAGTTTAAGGATAAGGGGGAAATCTTTTAGGACCAAGATGAGGAAAACATTTTTCACACAGAGAGTGGTGAATCTCTGGAATTTTCTGCCACAGAAGGTAGTTGAGGCCAGTTCATTGGCTATATTTAAGAGGGAGTTAGATGTGGCCCTTGTGGCTAAAGGGATCAGGGGGTATGGAGAGAAGGCAGGTACAGGATACTGAGTTGGATGCACCTATTTTATATGCTTCTATGTTTAGAAACTAAAATGGTTTGAGGTTGCAGAAGAGTAAAGGATGAGAGAACAAAGGCTACTCTCACCAAGAGAGACTGAAGGGCACTGAAGGAAAGGGTGCTGGAAGAGAGAGGAGGATGGTGAAGATCGGCTGATCTGTCTGGAGGAGATATAAATGGAAATGAAAGAGAGAGAACAACGCTGGAATTGTACAATACAACATACACAAAGTACTGGGCGAGCCATTGAAACAACAGATAAGATAAGAGAAAGTACAAAACATCTGGAGATATCCCAGCTGGAAATCTGAAATGCTAGAGAGAGTTAAAACAGAAGATAGACACAAAATATTGGAGTAACTAAGCGGGCCAGGCAGCATCTCTAGAGAAAAGTAAATAGGTGACGTTTTGGGTCAAGACCCTTCCCCAGACTGGGAGTCAGGGGAGAGGGAAACTAGAGATGTGAAAAGGTACAAAGACCAAATTAATGAAAGGAATGAAAAGAACAAATCAAAGCCAGTAACGTTCTTTATGTGCTTTTCATTCATTTGTTCTTTGTCCTTTTCATACCTCTAGTATCCCTTTCCCCTGACTCTCAGTCTGAAGAAGGACCTCGACCCAAAACTTCACCTTATCCTTTTCTCCAGAGATGCTGCCTGACCCGCTGAGTTACTCCAGCATTTTGTGTCTATCTTCAGTGTAAACCAGCATCTACATTTCCTTCCGACACAGAGTAAAAGCAATGTTGATGTGAGGGTCGAGACCCGAAACGTTGCCTATTTCCTTCGCTCCATAGATGCTGCCTCACCTGCTGAGTTTCTCCAGCATTTTTGTCTGCCTTCGATTTTCCAGCATCTGCAGTTCCTTCTTTAACTCTAAAGGGCCTGTCCCACTTACGTGTCCTTGGCACGCTAATTACGCAACCTCGTGGTCGCTTTGAGCCGTGACAGTCCCGCGAAGGTCGCACACGACTTCATTCGACCGCACAGCCGTCTGGAGTCATTTGAAGATGGACACAAAATGCCGGAGTAACTCAGCGGGACCGGCAGCATCTCTGGAGAGAAGGAATGGGTGATGTTTCGTGTCGAGACTCTTCTTCAGTCTGAAAGAAGGGTCTTGACCCGAAACGTCACCCATTGCTTCTCTCCAGAGATGCTGCTGGTCCCGCTAAGTTACTCCAGCATTTTGTGTCTATCTTCAATCTTATTGGCCCCGCTCTGGGAGTAGGAGTGGGGGCGGATTCGGGACCGCAACGGCTGTAAGCCCCAGGCTGAGTTCGGCGATCGTTTGCCTGCTTCTGCTGCTGTTGGAGGTGAGACGTTGTGTCGCGCCAGGGTCTTGGACCTGTCCCACTTTGGCCGTCAGTTCCGCGACAGGCTGTTGGCACGCGAAGATTTTGTTCGCTACAAAAATTTCGGAGCCCCGCGCAATGTCGCGCACAACTACATACCCCTCCGCGCTTCTCAGTGGGACCCGCCCCGCGCGGCCACAAGATGCCCGTGCGCCTCAACGCAACCACGAGGTCGCGTAATTTGAGTGCCAAGGACACGTAAGTGGGACAGGTCCTTTAACCATTACAGTCAGTCAGTTGTGAAACCTGAACCACTGATAGCTCCTTGCTTTAGCCAGCATTGTAATCCCTGGCACATCTGTCACCTGCTGTGAAACACCACTGGTGGATCATTGGATTTTAATATTGCTGACAAGATTAGTTCTTGTTATCCATTCCTAATTGCCCTTTGAACTGAGCATCCTACAAGGCTATTCCAAGGGCAAGTAAAGGTTGTCCTGTGGGTTTGAAGTCATATATTGGCCAGACCAGGCTGGGGTGAGCCGAGGTTTACTAACTCAAAGGGCATGAGTGAATCAGTGGTAGAGTTGCTGAATTTGTACGTCTCCCCATGACCGCGTGGGTTTTCTCCGGTTTCCTCCCACCTTCCAAAGACGTGCAGGTTTGTAGGTTAATTGGCATCTGTAAATTGTTGGATAGAAATGTGTAAGATAGAACTAGTGTATGGGTGATCGCTGGTCAGCGTGGGCTCGATGGGTTTAGTTTCCAATCTAAACTAAACTAATTCATGTCTGAGGTAGATACTTTCTCGTGCATAAAGTCAAAGTCACATTTATTTGTCACATGCGCCAACTAAGGGACAGTGAAATGAATTTGCCAGTAGTGATACAGTTGAAAAAAGAACACACAATACACAATAGAATTCAACACAAACATCCACCACAGCATTCTTCACTGTGGTGGAAGGCAACGAAGTTCAGTCAGTCCTCCTCCCTTCTTCATCCGTGGTCGGGGCCATAAACCCTCCGTAGTCGCCGCTACGGACGGCCGGATGTACAGGCCCTCTCGTCGAGATGATAGAAACTCCGACATCGGGACGGTCGAACGCACTCCGCAGCTTGGCGTGCCCACTGGAGACCGCGGCTTTAGGCCGCAGGCCGGTGGTCGGAGCTCTTCTCCGGCGATCCCCGGCAAGGGATCCCAGGCTCCGGATGGTAAGTCCACGCCACGCCCGCGGCTAGAAGCTCCACAGACCACAGCCCCATGATGCCAAAGTCACCAGGCCAGCGATGGGAGCACTCCTTTCTGGTGACTCCCGGCAAGGGATGGCCCCGCTCCGCGATGGAAAAGTTCACGCTGCGCCCGCTGCTGAAGCTCTGGGCCCGACTCTGGGAAAGGCCGCGAGAGGGAAGGCGGAGAAGCTACATGGAAAAAGTCGCCTCTCCGTCGAGGAAGCGACTGAAAAACGGTTTCCCTCTTTTTTCCCCCCCCACACAAGATACACTGAGGGACACCAAAACAAATATTTGGACACACTAAAAAAAGTCGAAATAACAAACAGGCTGCTAGTGGGGCAGCTAACTCGCAGCGCCCCCAACCGAAGAGAATCAAGAAATATAGGATTTGGACAAGAGGTGAATAAGGCACAGGATACACAATGATCTTCATGCCTCTGTTTCTATTTAATCATTTGGATTTAAGTTCCTAATCCGGCTTGCTGCGATTCAAGCTTGTGTTACCAAGGCAACGGTCAAGGTCTCTGGATAATGGTATGGTGACTTCACCACCATGATCAGTGATCTCAGTGAAACATGAACATTTATACATGTTCTGTCCCTCTCAAAAAACATATATTGTTAAGTTAAAAATTTACTTTAGTTTAGTTTAGTTTATTGTCACATGTATCGAGGTACAGTGAAAAGCTTTTTTGTTGCCTGCTAACCAGTCAGCAGAAAGAAAATACATGATTATAGTCAAGCTGTCCACAGTGTACAGATACATGATAAGGGGAATGATGTTTAGTGCAAGATAAAGTTCAGTAAAGTATAGATAGTCTGAGATAGATGGTAGTTCAGGACCGCTCTCTAGTTGATGATAGGATGGTTCAGTTGCCTGATAACAGCTGGGAAGAAACTGTCCCTGAATCTGAAGGTGTGCGTTTTCACACTTCTGTACCTCTTGCCTGATGGAAGATGGGGGAGTGACCTGGGGTGAGACACGTCCTTATGCTGGTGGCCTTGCCTTTATTCCCAGAACTAATAACCCCCAATGAAACCGCTGCATTTTCCTTTACAATGCCACCACTTTTTGTCACCTTTCATCTCCTGTGTAATCTTCAACTCAGAACGCTTCTCCTTTCCCTCGTGCATTTTGAAAGTTCTTTCCATTCCTATCGCTACAGATTTGGAAGCTGCCCACCTGGACATTTAGTCCAATCTTTATGCTGGGAAGGGAAATGAGGACACTTCAAGAAGAGAAGTGAATATTGAGTGAATAAAGAATTTTCCCATTCTCTTGCATGCACTTTGGCCGGGACACGATGGGTTAATTTTATCACTGCCAATGCAAGTTGCTTCTCGTTGATAATTATTATTAGAACTGTGGTTTCCACCCCAGCTTTTGTCAGAGAAAATGTTGTCTTAGATCAGAACTTGATTGATGCAAGTCCCGACATGCGACCATGCCTGTAATAATCTTCCTCAGTCTTTGTTGCTTAAAGACTGTTGTAGACAGAATCTTGGAAAAGCGAAACAGAGAGGCAGGCTTGGTAACTCCTGGAGAGTGCTCTGACATTCAGGAAGACTATTGTGTATCCTGTGTCTCATAAACCCCCTGCTCAATTCCTACATCTCTTCATTCCCTTTGACCTCAGCCGTGAATAGATTTTATAATGTAGCAACCTCTGTCCTCTGCGGTGAAGATTTACAATTCACTGCACGGAGAACTTTCTCCGTCGTCCTATATAGTCAAACTCTTATCCTGGGGCCAGCCTTTGTGAAACTAGAGGAAAGGAATATAGGTGGAAGGGGACAGGGGGGAAGGAGACAGGGAGAGGTGGGTGCGGGAGACAGGGAGAGTCAGGAGAGAGGCAAGAGTGTTTTATTATCACATGCCCCGAAACGGAACAATGAAATTCTTACTTGCGGCAGCACAACAGGTATGTAAACATAGTGTTCTGTGGGAGGAAAGCAGAGCACCCAGAGAAAATCTACGCGGTCATAGGGAGAACGTTCAAACTCCGTAAAGACAGCACCCATAGTTGGATTGAACCCGGGTCTCTGGCGCTGTGAGGCAGCAACTCTACCGCTACGCCACCGTGCCATGGTTGTTGGCATTAGCCGTCGTGAGGAGAGGAGCTGAGACAAAAACAGAGTGGGACTGTGTTGCATCTGTTTGTAACAACAGCACAGGACAACGTTGCCTATTTCCTTCGCTCCATAGATGCTGCTGCACCCGCTGAGTTTCTCCAGCACTTTTGTCTACCTTCGATTTTCCAGCATCTGCAGTTCCTTCTTAAGCACAGGACTCAATGTGTCTCAATAGTGCAAGTGCAAAATATGACTAATTCAATGATTAATTTTCCTTGAGGTGTTGTGATTGATTGAAAGATACAGCATGGAAACTGGCCCACCGAGCCCACGCTGACCATCGATCACCCGTTCACACTAGTTCTACGTTATCCCACTTCCTCATCCACTCCCTACACACTAGGGGCAATTAACTAGCAAACCTGGGCGTCTAGGATGTGAGAGGAAACCAGAGCGCGTGGAGGAAATCCACATGGTCACTGAGAGAACGTGCAAACTCCACACACACAGACAGACAGCACCCGAGGTCAGGATCAAACCCGGGTCTCTGGCACTGTGACGCAGCAGGGCTACCTGCTGTGCCACTCGAGTAACTACGTATAGTCTAGTTTATTAAGAAATCTATTTTGGTTTGTTTGCAAAGATCTCGTCATCATGTGTTGCAGGGAGAAGGTTTTCCAGAATCGACAAGGCGAGGTGTATTTTCTGAGGAGAACTGCCGATGTCCTGATACACAATCTGCTTCCAGAGACACTGTGGAAACAAGACTGTTACCAGAATGTGATGAGGGAAGTGATTGCACTGAAAGGTAAGTGTCTACACTGGTTGAACTAAAGGCTGATGCATGGTTAATACTCAGGTCACCCGTTATGTAATTGAGCTGTACAGAAACAGGCCCTTCGGCCCACCGTGTCCATGCTGCTTATCTATACCAGTCACGTTTAGCTATATTTGTAGCTCTCGATGCTCCACGTGCTTGTCTGGGTGTTTCTGTAATGCTGTGGGTGCATCTACCATAACTGCCTGTGCAGAAGGCAACTGCAGCTGCTGGTACACACCGAAGATAGACCCATAGAGTCCATCGTACACACCAGGGACAATCTACAGGCGCTTTGCGGTTGCAGCTCCTAGACTGTGGAACAGCATCCCCCTTCCCATCAGAACTGCCCCCTCCATCGACTCCTTTAAGCCAAGACTAAAGACTTATCTATACTCCCAAGCCTTTCCTGACGTCCACTGAGCGAGGGCTACATGTATATATGTATGTAGTTTGTTTGTTTATACTATTCTTATAACAAATGTAAAGCACTTTGGCCAACGAGAGTTGTTTTTTAAATGTGCTATATAAATAAATGTGACTATGACTATGACTACAGAAGCCAATTAACCTACAAACTTGCAGGCTGAGTTATGCCAACACTTTGTGTCTATCAACCTTAACACACTCTTCAGCATGTGCGTTTGAGATTCCCACCACGCTCGGTGTGAACATAATCCCCCTCGGATCCCTTCGGATACTCCTGCCTGGCACCTTTTACTTACGCACTCTCGTTTTTAGTCATCCACTCCATTGGGGGAAAACAGATTCTAACTATCCGTTCTATCTATCCATCTGATAATTTTGTACTACGCCATCATCTCACCCTTCAGTCCTTTTCATTCAGGGGAAAGCAAACAGCCTAACCAATCTCTCGTTATAAGTGAGGTGCTCCAATCCAAGAAATATGTCCCAGTGAATCTCTTCTGCACCCTCTCCAGCTTAATCACGATCTGTCATATATAATATGGGCACATCATTGTACAGTTGACAATCTCTGATCTCTATATTCATAGTACAGATGCTTCCAAAATCAAATGCTTGTGCATTGAAAGTTCCTGCTGAAATGGATCATGATTTTCCAGACTTTTACACTCATTTTGCTCTCAATCCCCCACACTGCTTTAGTTATAGAACATAGAACAGTACAGAAGGTAGACACTAAAAGCTGGAGTAACTCAGCGGGACAGACAGCATCTCTGGAGAGAAGGAACGGGTGATGTTTCGGGTCGAAACCCTTCTTCAGACTGGTTAGGGCAATGGTTCTTAACCTGGGGGTTGTGACCCTTCGTCTGGGGCTTTGCAGGGGGTCATGAAGGGGGCGCAAATAACATATCGATTTATTGAGCCCATGTTTAGGAACCTAACAAAAGTACATACCACATACAGTATTTTGTTCGCGTATGCGCGTACTGGTGCCAACAAGGTTAAGAACCACTGGGTTAGGGATAGGGGAAACGAGAGATATAGACGGTGATGTGGAGAGATAAAGAACAAAGAATGAAAGATATGCAAAAAAAGTGACGGTGGAAACAGGCCATTATTAGCTGTTTGTGGGGTGAAAATGAGAAGCTAGTGTGACTTGGGTGGGGGAGGGACAGAGAGAGAGGGAATGCCGGGGCTACCTGAAGTGAGATAAATCGATATTCATACCACTGGGCTGTAAGCTGTCCAAGCGAAATATGAGATGCTGTTCCTCCAATTTGCGTTTAGCCTCACTCTGACAATGGAAGAAATCGAGGACAGAAAGGTCTGTGTAGGAATGGGAAGGAGAATTAAAGTGTCCAGCAACTGGGAGATCAGGTTGGTTCAGGCGGGCTGAGTGAAGGTGTTCTGCAAAACGATTCTCTCTCTCTCTCTCTCTCTCTCTCTCTCTCTCTCTCTCTCTCTCTCTCTCTCTCTCTCTCTCTCTATCCCTCCCCCACCCAAGTCGCACTAGCATCGGATTTCCGCCCTACAAAACAGCTTACAATGGCCTGTTTCCTTTATGATCATTACTTTTGTGCTTATCTTTAATTAATTGTTCTTTTTCTGTCCACATCACTGTCTATATCTCTCGTTTCCCTTAAAACTAAACAGTCTGAAGAAGGATCTCGACCCAAAACGTCACCCATTCCTTCTCTCCAGAGATGCTGCCTGTCCCGTTGAGTTACTCCAGCTCTTTGTGTCTATCTTCGGTTTAAACCAGCATCTGCAGTTCCTTCTTACACATTTTTACATAGAACAGTACAGTACAGGAACAGGCCCTTCGGCCTACAATGTCCATGCTAAATTTGATGGTAAGAAACTAATCTCCTTTGCCTGCATGTAATCCATATCCCCCCCATTCTGTGCATATCCATGTGCCGATGGGTGGTGCAGCGGTAGAGTTGTGCCTTACAGAGCCAGATTCCCAGGTTCGATCCTGACTATGGGTGCTGTCTGTATGGAATTAGCATGTTCTCACCGTGGCCGCGTGGGTTTTCTCCACGTGCTCCGGTTTCCTCCCACACTGCAAAGACCTGCAGGTTTGTAGGTTAATTGGCTTCTGTAAATTGTTGCTAATGTGCAGGATAGAACTAGTGATCGCTGGTCGGCATGGACTTGGTGGAGTGAAGGGCCTGTTTCCACACTATAATTAAACTATAGTAAACACTCCAAAACCCTCTTAAATGCCACAATATCAACCACTACCCCTGGCAGCGTGTTCCAGGCGCCCACCACCCTTTGTATAAAAAAAACATGCCGCACACATCTCCTTTAAACTTTGCACCTCTCCTTAAAGCTGTGACCTCTAGTGTTTGACATTTCCTGTCTTGTTTGTGTCATTGTGAATGTGAGGGACGTGGGCTGGTGGCCGATTACATGGAAGATGAGCTGGCAGGAATGTAATATGCACCTTCCTAGTCTAAAGCAGTGATTCCCAACCTGGGGCCATGGCAAATTTCAGGGGGGGCCACAGAAAAAAAATTGGGATTTAGGGGGCCACAGGTTCCCAAAAGGCAAGGGGCATATTTAGGTATCAGTTTTCATTGTGAGCTGGTGAGGTTCAGAGTGCCTCTTGCCACAGGTTCAATGAAGGGGGCCACAGAGCCTCCTAAATTTCAGTTCTAATAAATTTAAATCCATGTAGTTGAAATATTTTTGATGTTTGTGGAATAGAATAAAAGAGAATATATGTGCAATTATTAGACACTGATATTTTTATGGAAGGTATAATATTGAAGTACTTTTTTTCCGCTAATAATGTCGGGGGGGGGCGGAGGCACAGAAAAATTAAAAGATCCCATGAGCTAAAAAAGGTTGGGGACCACTGGTCTAAATCAACCTTGTTACGAGCAGAGATAAGGAATAAGGAGATAAGGATAACAGAGATAAGGGTGAATACAGAAAATTAATGTGTTCTAAAGAGTACTTTGTATGTATTTACACCACATAGACACAATATCACATATAAATAACCTTTGAAAGTAACATTGCATGTGCATATATGCCATGGTTAAGGATTAACATTGGTTGGGAACTATTATTGGAATCCTGTTCAGTCTGTAGGGACTTGGCCCAGAGATTTTGCGCCGTATTGTCTTGCCTCATCTGTAAATGTCAGCTCACGCTCACTGAATTTGATCCCTCTGCTAATCAGCCAAGGCCGTGCGCTCAGGACCTTCCTCCTCACCCCTCCCACCTCCCCTCCATCTCCCCCTCTCTCTGTATGAACAGCAAGCAGAGGAAAGCCATGCGCAGGTTAAACCTAGCTCCACCATTCCAAGCAATCAGGATTAACCCTGCAATCCGATGCACGTCCCCATCCTGTTTCCCAAACACATTTATTCACTTTTTAGCCATAAAATCTATTTCACCAGCTTTGAACGCAGCCAGCAGATGGAGCTGTGTCCTCTAGAGGACTGGGAGCGGCCAGAGGTATGCACTCTGAACCTCACCAGCTCACAATGGAAACTGATACCTAAATATGCCCCTTGCCTTTTGGGAAAGTCACATTATATTGGGGCGGTGAGGGGGAATGATAATCAAGCTAACTGCCTCTTAATCCAAACGTGAAGATTTGGTTGAGCTGTGGTGTGTTCATCTAACAACAAGCTGTTAAATGATAGATGAAGTGATTGCTAGGTTTCTGCGCACAAAACACAGAAAATTGTACAAGTGGAAATATTCGTCAGCATGGTATCTCGGTGCTTTTCAGGGGAGCGTTTGGGACTTGAATTGGGATGTGTGCAGTCAGAACAGGTGGATTTAAAGTTAAAGTGAGATTAATGTCTGATCAATAACCTGTGCAGCTGGTTGGTTCTGCAAGATGTGAGCCGGGGGGGGGGTTGGAGTCTGTATGTGGTGGGTGGGGAGGGGGTGGGTGGGGAGGTGGGGGTGGGGGGTGGGGTGGTGGGTGGGAAGGAGAGAGAGATGTCTGCCCATTGTTCTTGGAACTCCATCTCTTTCGGTCCAAATCGGGAGGTTGCTACATTTGTCTTATGTAATTCTCATTTGGGTCAGCCCTTCGGTTTTCATCTCGCCTTTATTTCTTTTGTTCTTCTCGTCTCTTCCCTTGTTACTTACCTCCACACTTTTCTCTCTCCGTTTCTGTGATTCTCCAAACACAGACGGATTCACTTTTTGTTTCCCTCTTTGGCCAGGATCCTCATCCACTAAACCTCCTTCCGGGCACTCTACTCAAGGGTTTCAAAGGTTCAAAAGTCTGTTTATCTGTTTATTGTCACGTGTACCAATTAAGGTACAGTGATATGCAAATTACCATACAGCCACACTAAAATAGCAACAAGACACACAACTACATAAAAGTTAACATAAACTTCCACCACAGTGGATTCCCCACATTCCTCACTGCGATGGAAGGCAATAAAGTCTAATCTTCTTCCCTCATTCTTCTCCCGCGGTCGAACCATCCGCAGTCGGGGCGATCGAAGCTCCCGCAGCCGGCGGTCGAAGCTCCTCTGTCAGGGCGGTTGAAGCTCCTGCGGCTTGGAGTTACCCGAAGTCGGTCTCTGACCAGAGACTGCGAGCTCCATGATGTTAAAGTCCCGCAGGCTCCCACGTTGGAGCTCAGAGCTCGACCCCTGGCAAAGGGATCGCGAGCTCCGCGATGGTAAAGTCCCGCAGGCTCCCCGCGGTGGAGCTCTCGGTCGGTCTCCAGCAAAGGCCGCCAACTCCTCGATGTTCGGCCGCAGTGCGGACGGAGATACGATACGGGAAAAAGTCCCATCTCCGTCGAGGTAAGAGATTAGAAAAAATTTCCCCCAGCCCCCTCCTCCCACCCACCCCCCACGTAAAACAAGCAAAAGAACACTAAAAGCATACATTGAACACATACTATTAAAACATAAAGAAAGGGACAGACAGACTGTTGGTGAGGCAGCCATTGCTGGCGCCACTATTTGATCAAAATTAAATGATCCATGGGGTGGGGATGGTCTGATGGTATCCTGAGTCCATTTAACCCATTTATCTAAGTCTGCCGCTGAGGACTGGCCACAATTCTGGAACATAAAGTGGGCTGCGTTCGCCTTGGCGGCACTTGGCTTTGTCACTTCCCCATTTCTGTGACGCATCCATTTACTCGAGTGGATGTAACCACATATCTTTTAATGCTTCACTTAAAAAACAAGCCGTTCGGCCCACCAAGTACGAACCGACCAGCGATCCGCTAGTACTGTCCCACACACTTGGGACAATTTGTAGTCTGTACCTAAGCCAATAAAACTACAAACCTGTAAATCTTTGGAGTGTGGGAGGAAACTGGAGTGCCCTGGAAAGAACAACGAGGTCACGGTGAGAACATACAAACTCCATGCAGACAGCATTAAATCCGAGTCTCTGGTGCTGTAAGGCAGCAACTCTACCACTGCGCCAACATGCTGCTCCAATCAGTTTAGTTCGCGGAACAGTATACAAAAGAGAATTTCACTGTTCCTCGGTACATGTGACGATAAGTTATGCCCCTGTCCCACTTAGGAAACCAGAACGGAAACCTCTGGAGACTTTGCGCCCCACCCAAGGTTTCCGTGCAGTTCCCGGAGGTTGCCGGTGGTTGCAGGTAGTGGAAGCAGGTAGGGAGCCTGACAAAAACCTCCGGGAACCGCACGGAAACCTTGGGTGGGGCGCAAAGTCTCCAGAGATTTCCGTTCAGGTTTCCTAAGTGGGACAGGGGCATAAAAGTACCATTGAAGAGATTGCTCGGTTTCGGGTTAGCATTGTGCATAACTTGGTGGAAATGGTAAACTCAATGTCAAGTTATTCCCTTACTTCTTCTGTTGATCTCTGACAGCTTTGGAGGAAACGATCAACACAGTTTGTGACGCGGACTTCATCAATCAGTCATTGATCAGGTTTCTGGACCAGGCCTCGCTCGCCCCCGAGGGAAAGGATTCCATCCCAGAGGTTCCTGCCATCACTGAGATGAACATTGAACCCATTCCGTGAGTAGAGAGATGGCGATGCAGCCGAGAAGTTCTGTGTCCCTGGGGCTGGACTGGAATTGTTTGTTTTTAGAAACGTTCCCTCGATCTCTGCCCTCTCCGCCCCCCCCCCCCCCCCCCCCCCCCCCCATCCTGCACCCAGCCCAAAGATGATGTCCCTGCACAAGATGTAGTCAGACCACGGGATGGTCAGCCAAACATCACAACTTGGAAAGGTATTAGAATCGGGACCAGCCTTGCCCTTAAATGTTGAGCCATTCACCTGTCTGCCACCGTTACTGGACAGTCATCAGGGACAAGGGCCAGTATTGTGCCTCCTTAATCCATGATGAGAAAGGCCTGTAAGATGTGGCGAGGCCTGGCTGTATCGTTCAGTTCCATTCAGAGTTGGAACTCTTCCATTGAATGGATAAACCCATTGGCTTTGTGGATAAATGGACGTTGGCTTCATGGTGAAATGGACGTGGGCTTGCATGGTGCTGAAGTAATGTTCCTCCAGAGCATTATGTCAAATACGGTGAATATTAGACAAGGCCTTGGAGAGAACTTCCTACTCTTCATCACGTTCGTGCCATGAGATCGTAGGCACCTTATCCACAAAACGGCTCCGGAGGATCCCGACTAGAAACGTCACCCAGCCTTTTTCTCCAGAGATGCTGCCTGACCTGCTGAGTTACTCCAGCACTTGGTGTCTATCTTCAATTACTACTGTATTGGTCGGGCAGATAGTTTAAGAAAGGAAAGCCGAGAAAGCCAGGACAGCTCTAAATAAAATACAGATGGTTCCCATTGATAGCAGAGTCAGGAAACAGAGGTCATAGAATGGGACTGGCAAAAGGAACAAAAGTGACGATAAAACATAGAAAATAGGTGCAGGGATAGGCCACTCGGCCCTTCGAGCCTGCACCGCCATTCAATATGATCATGGCTGATCATCCAACTCAATATCCTGTACCTGCCTTCTCTCCATACCCCCTGATCCCTTTAGCCATAAGGGCCACATCTAACTCCCTCTTAAATATAGCCAATGAACTGGCCTCAACTACCTTCAGTGGCAGAGAATTCCAGAGATTCACCACTCTCTGTGTGAAAAATGTTTTTCTCATCTCGGTCCTAAAAGATTTCCCCCTTATCCTTAAACTGTGACCCCTTGTTCTGGACTTCCCCAACATCGGGAACAATCTTCCTGCATCTAGCCTGTCCAACCCCTTAAGAATTTTGTAAGTTTCTATAAGATCCCCCCTCAATCTCCTAAATTCTAGAGAGTATAAACCAAGTCTATCCAGTCTTTCTTCATATGACAGTCCTGACATCCCAGGAATCAGTCTGGTGCACCTTCTCTGTACTCCCTCTATGGCAAGAATGTCTTTCCTCAGATTAGGGGACCAAAACTGTACGCAATACTCCAGGTGTGGTCTCACCAAGACCCTGTACAACTGCAGTAGAACCTCCCTGCTCCTATACTCAAATCCTTTTGCTATGAATGCTAACATACCATTCGCTACAGAAATGATGCAGTAGGCACTGGGGCTGGAATGCACTGCCAGCAGTAGTAGTGGAGGCTGATTCAATCCTAGCATCCAAAAGGAAGATGGATAGGTGTCCAACTTTGCAGGGATCTGGGAAGAGTGCGGGTGGATTGGCCTGGATTGCTCTTGCGTTGATCCCAAACAGACTTAACAAGCAGAATGACTGATTTCTCAATCGATTTCCCATACAGCCATTAGTCATACAGCATGGAAACAGGCCCATCGGCCCAACCCATCCATGCCGACCTTCTTGGCTAGTCCCATTTACCTGTATTTAGCCCATATCTCTGCATTGACTCCTCTTGGCCAGACCCCCCCCCCCTCCCCCCAGTATGTGGTGTGTCGGTCTCTATGTCTGTGCTGGGATGGTGAAGCGAGGGTTGCCAGCGCTCCCAGCACATCCATAGTGATATGTTCTTGTTTTTGTTCATCGCAGAGAGCGCAATCAAGCCAAGGAGACAAAGAAAAAGAAACCGAAGAAAAAATGTAAGTGTTTCAGCTAAGAAACATCTTTATGATCATTCTCCTCCCCAGCTAGCCTCTGCTGCGGGGTTCCACAAGGTTCCATCCTAGGCCCCATTCTCTTCTCCCTGTATATGCTCCCCTTAGGCCAAGTCATTCAAAGGCACGGCATTTCCTTCCACTGCTATGCAGACGATACATAACTCTATCTCCCCCTGAAACCCAACAACCGATCTAATCTGCTTAACCTTATCCACTGCCTCGAGGATATAAAGTGTTGGATGGCCCAGAACATCCTCCAACTAAACGAGAGTAAGTCTGAGGTCATCCTACTCGGCCCCTCGGACACAATCAAAACGATAGCAGGCAGCCTTGGAAGCCTTACCCCATTACTCAAACCTCACGTCAAAAACCTTGGGGTGATATTTGACTCTGCGTTGAAATTTGACAAACAAGTCAATGCCGTGGTAAAAGCTAGCTTCTTCCAGCTTCGGACGATAGCTAAAATAAAACCATTCCTCCAATTTGACGACCACGAAAAGATCATCCACTCATTTATTTCCTCCGGCCTTGATTACGCGAGTTTACACTGACATCAGCCAATCATCCCTATCCCGCCTGCAATTGGTCCAAAACGTTGCAGCGAGACTCCTGACGGGCACCCGAAAAAGGGACCACATCACCCCGATCCTGGCCTCTCTCCACTGGCATCCTGTGCGGTTCCGAATCAATTTCAAGCTCCTTCTTTATGTATACAAAGCCCTTAACGGGCTCGCCCCCACCTACATCAAAAATCTGCTAATCCACCACACCACCTCCAGGTCCCTCAGATCGGCCGACTTGGGGTTACTGACCATCCCGCGGTCTAGGCATAAGCTCAGGGGCGACCGCGTTTTTGCGGTTGCAGCTCCTCGACTATGGAACAGCATCCCTCTTCCCATCAGAACTGCCCCCTCCATCAACTCTTTTAAGTCTAGACGTTAAACCTATTTCTACTCTCAAGCCTTTCTTGAGATCTTCTGAGGGACGCTGTATGGATGTATTTATGTATGTATTGTTGATCTATGTACCACTGTATGTAGCACGTTAGTACCTGCACCAATGTAAAGCACTTTGGTCAACGAGAGTTGGTTTTAAATGTGCTATAGAAATAACATTGACTTGACTTCTTTATACAACACTGTCCTTTTGTGGACTTGAATAAGGTTTGATCTGCTTTTTAGTTACTGTCTGAGTTTGAGGGGAGACAGTCAGAACCTGCTTGTCAAAGACTAGAGAGCATAGCTTCAAGGTGAGAGGGGCAAGATGTTTTACACAAAGAATGATGGGTGTATGGAATGCACTGCCAGGTGTGGTGGTGGAGGCAGTTATATTAGTGGTATTTGAGAAGCTTTTCGATAGGCACATAGATATGCAGGGAATGGAGGGATATCAGTCATATGCAGGCGGATGAGAATAGTTTATCTTGACATCACGTTCGGCACAGGCATTGTGGGCTGAAGGGCCAATTCCTGCGCTGAGCTGTTCTAAGTTCTATTTATTTTGGTTCTCCTCTACATTCTGGAGATCAGGTCCAGCATACATTTGATGGTCTCTCTCTGTGTAGTAATATTCTACATTTTCAATTCTTCTGTACAAACCTTCAAATATTTGGGATCCAAGACAAATGTGAGCATAGAAATCTATTCCGTGAGGCGCCCGATCCATGATCTCACGGCATGACGTCATCCATCATCCATCATCCACCATCCATCCATCATCCAGACTCCTCGTTCACCATGCTCAGCAACTCATCAGGTCTTTGCTGAAGACTACACTTACACCTTGAATAATGCCATTTGGCAAGTACATGCATAGAATAGGGTGAGAGCAGAGATTCTCAAATTATTTCGCGACGTTCGCCCAGGCAACTATTCAAAAGTAAATTCACCCCCACCCTGTTTTGTTCAGTAATTTGAGTTTACACTTCTACCATAATAAAGCAACTGACAAAGGGGAATTTTTCAAATACTGTATTTAACATTATTATTTTGTTTCAGAATCAACAAACTTACCCCCTGGGGGTAAATTTACCCCAAGTTGGGAACCCTTGGGTTCGAGGGATATGGGCCAAATACAGGCAAATGGGATTAGCCTAGGAGGGGTATCTTGGTGTGCATTGTTGAGTTGGGCCGAAGGGCCTCATTCCATGCTGCGTGACCTCATGACTCCATTACACGTTGACCAATTATTTTGCGTTTTGCCCCCTCATTACGCTCCAGCTTTAGTTCTTGCTCTGAATCGTGATCCGTAACTTCTCGGACAATGGACACCTGTCTTGCCTGTAACAATTTCTTTAAAACCTTCTATGGTCAGGTCAACTCTGGCTGCACCATTCTCTTCTCAATTGACGCTCCTGTTGCAATGCAATGCAGTTCGCTCGTTTGTCTTATGCCATTTAATTTTGATTGCAATATTTGCTCTGTTCCAGTCATTAGTTTGCTGAAAAGTTTAAAAATCCTCAAGAAATCCAAAAAGAAGATGGCGATTGAAGCTGATTCAACAGCAACTGACATGGATGAAGTTGATGGACTGTGCAACGATGCCGAAAATATGACCCAACAATTCAAATCCATCAACCACGTGGGCGATGATTCTGTGGAAGATAATGATTTTGATCCCTCCCACGAGGTTTGTGACAGTCCCTCTAAAGCAATGTCTAAAAAACTCCTGCAAGATGTGGTGGATACAAGGAACTGCAGATGCCGGTTTACAAAAAAGACACCAAGTGCTGGAGTAACACAGCGGTTCATGCAATATCCCTGGAACACATGCATAGGTAACGTTTTGGGTAGGGATCCTTTTTCAAACGCGACAAGATGGATCCCGACCTGAAATGTCACTTATCCATGTTCTCCAGAGATGTTTGGTTTAGTTCATTGTCACGTGTCCAGAGGTAGCTTTTGTTGTGTCAGCGAAAAGACGATACATGATTACAATACTCGAGCTGTCCACAGTGTACAGATACATAGAAACATAGAAAAATAGGTGCAGGAGTAGGCCATTTGGCCCTTCGAGCCATTCAATATGATCATGGCCCACTTTTCCCCACATCCCTTGTTTCCTTTAGCCCCTAAGAGCTAATTTAACTCTCTTGAAAACATCCAGTGAATTTCCCTCCTCTGCCTTCTGTGGCAGAAAATTCCACAGATTCACAACTCTCTGGGTGAAGTTTTTCCTTAACTCAGTCCTAAATTGCCTACCCCTTATTCTTAAACTGTGACCCCTGGTTCTAGACTCCACCAAATTCGGGAACATTTTTTCTGCATCGATCCTGTCCAATCCTTCTAGAATTGTATATGTTTCTACACGATATCCTCTCATCCTTCTAAATTCCAGTGAATACAAGCCCGGTCGATCCATTCTTTCGTCATATGTCATTCCTGACATCCCGGGAATTAACCTGGAGAACATATGCCACACTCCCTCAATAGCAATAATGTCTTTCCTCAAATTAGGAGACCCAAATTGCACACAATACTCCAGGTATGGTCTTACAAGGGCCCTGTATAACTGCAGTAGGACCTCCTTGCTTCTAAACTCAAATCCTCTCGCAATGAAGGCCATCATGCCATTAGCTTTCTTCACTGCCAGCTGTACCTACATGCTTACTTTCAGTTAATGATGTAGAAGCACACCCAGGTCTCGTTGCACCTCCCCTTTTCCTAATCTGACATCATTCAGGTAATAATCTGCTTTACTGTTCTTGCCACTAAAGTGGATAACCTCACGTTTATCCACATTATACTGCATCTGCCATGCATCTGCCCAATCACCCAACCTATCCAAGTCGCCCTCCATCCTCATAGCAGTGCTCACTGCCACCCAGCTTTGTGACATCCGCAAACTTGTAGGTCACATTTAATTCTCTCGTCTAAATCGTTGATATATATTGTAAATAACTGGAGTCCCAGCACTGAGCCTTGCGGCACCCCACTAATCACTGCTTGCCATTCTGAAAAGGACCTGTTAATTCCTACTCTTTGCTTCCTGTCTGCCAACCAGTTCTCTATCCATGCCAATACCCCAATACCATGTGCTCTAATTTTGCACACTAATCTCTTGTATTGGACCTTGTCAAAGGCATTTTGAAAGTCCAGATACACCACATTTACTGGCTCCCCCTTGTCTGCTTGTTACATCCTCAAAACATTCCAGATGATTTGTAAGGATGATTTCCCCTACATAAATCCATGCTGACTTTGACCCATCCCGTCACTGCTTTCCAAATGCGCTGCTATAACATCTTTAATAATCGACTCCAGCATCTTCCCCACTCCCGATGTAAAGCTAACTGGTCTATAATTCTCTGTTTTCTCTCTCCCTCCTTTCTTAAAAAGTGGAGTTACATTGGCTACGCTCCACTCCACAGGAACTGATCCAGAGTCGAGAGAACATTGGAAAATGATCACCAATGCATCGATGATTTCTCGGGCCACCTCCTTGAGTACTCTGGAATGCAGACCACCAGGCCTTGGGGATGTATCTGCCTTCAGTCCCAACAGTTTACCTAACACCATTTCCTGACTAATGTGGATTCCCTTCAGTTCCTTCCTCCCACTTGATCCTCAGTCCCCTAGTATTTCTGGGAGATTATTTGTGTCTTTTTTAGTGAGGACAGAATGAAGTACTTGTTTAACTGTTCTGCCATTTATTTGTTTCCCAATATAAATTCACATGATAAAAAGAATAAAGGATGCTGCCTGACCTGCTGAGTTATTCCAGCACATTGTGTCTTTTTTGTAAAACATCCTGCACGATGTTCTTGCTGAGAGCATGTTTGTGTCAAAATATAGAGGCTGCCAGGAAAAAAAAGATGCACAAAACAGTGTCAAGGTCTTTGAAGGTCTACGGTGTGAAATTATTTAATTTGTATGATCATTCTTCATGTTACAAAGCTGTTCCCTTCCCAACATTTGGAGTCCAAAATCCTATCAATTTCAAATGCGAGTTACTCAATAGTTTTCCGGAGCTCCCGCAAGCGGTTACTCAACCGCTTTTTGGAGCTCCCGCAACACAACTTCTCCAGCCCGTGTCGCGGGGTTGGAATGACCCAGAGCGGGGCCGTACATCGCCCGGCGCGGCTTTAATGGCCGCGGGACATTCCAACGCCCGCCGGGGGCTCCAACTTTGTGACATTTAGACCTGGAGCTGGGCCGTACATCGCCCGGCGCGGCCTTACATGGCCGTGGGACTTACCATCGCCCGCCTGGGGCTTCGACATCGGGAGAAAGATGGTGCAGGGGAGAGAAAAGACTTTGCCTTCCATCACAGTGAGGAGGAGATTCACTGTGATGGATGTTTGTTTGAATTGAATTGTTTGTGTGTCGTGTAGGAATTGTTTTGTTTGTATGGCTGTAGAAACAGAGTTTCGTTTGAGCCTCACTGAGGTTCAAATGACATGGAATAAATATTGAATTGAATTGAATTGAGTTTAGTTTATTGTCACGTGTACCGAGGTACAGTAAAAATCTTTTGTTGCATGCTAAACAACAAATTTGAGGATTCACACCTTGTGAGTGAAGGAAATTTTACTCTCTCAGTCACGCATGGCCAACATCTTCATCCTGATGTTCTTACCCCAAGTGCAAGTGCAAGACAAACAATCCCTCAAAATCTGCCCTAACAATCCATCTGAATAGGGAACATCTCAAGCTGATGTCAATGTACTTTAGAGGGGCAGAGAGGGGATCCAATCTAATTCATGCGCAGGGAGGAACTGCAGATGCTGGTTTATACCGGAGATAGACACAAAGTGCTGGAGTAATTCAGCAGGTCAGGCAGCATCTTTAGAGAGAAGGAACAAGTACGTTTTTGGGTCAGAACCCTAATTCATGTTGCAACTCTCAGCATGGGGAGAAGTGAAGATGTCCTATTTGTAGAGTGGTGGGAGTAAGCAAAAGAACATTTCAAGCGTTATAATATTTTGATTATTTTTTGAGCTATTTGCTTTTTTGTGAAAAAGGATGGATGGATTGGGGGATTGGTGACCAACAACCAAACTACTGTAAGAACCCAACATCTATGGACGTGCAGGGCTTAGCGATGTTTTGGGTCGGAGCTCTTCATTGAAGAGTTGGCTGGAGTGAGAAAGAGATGCTCCATTTCTTAGGACACGTGCAAACATTCTGGGTCATAGCTGAGTTGATCGGCGTGGGAGAGCGATTAGGTTACAGATGGATGCAACTGATGGGATTGCTCTGAGTGCTAGCATGGACATGATGGGCTGAATGACATCCTTCTGCAACAGAAGAAAATGTGAGTAATGTGTTGTCCACAGCATTGATGTTAATGGTGCTATCTATTTGCCTTTTAGGTGTTTGAATGGGTGAAAACAAGTTTTCTTGAATCGAATGAGGACAAGACATCATTAAAACATAGCAAGATCTCCATTTCAGAGGTATGGCAATATGGTGTACTGAAACCATTGTGTCTGGCGTAACTGACACACAAACACTAACACACTGAAGAGCATTCAATTCCACTCATTTGACATTATCAACAGTTGATACTCTTCAAAAAAAAGTCACTGAGACACCCTAGAGGGCTGGAGCAACTCATCTCCGGATAAGTGATGTTTCGGGTCGGAACAGTTCTTCAGACTGATTGGGGGGGGGGGGGGGGGGAGAAAGTTGGAAGAGAGGTGAAGATGGGACAAAGTCTGGCAATGTCTGAAGGGTTCAGACCCGAAACGTCACCTATCCACGGTCTCCAGGGATGCTGCCTGACCCGCTGCGTTACTCCAGCACTTTGTGTCAATCTCTGGCAAGTGAGAGGTGGATACAGGTGAGTGGGGTTTGCTTGGTAGACAAAGGACAGAGGTGAAAAGGAGATAACGGTCTGTCAGGTAAAGAGAGAAGAGGAGTGAAATGTAACGCCAGAGGGAGGGATATAGGTGGAAGGGAGCGGGCAGGATGATGGGAGAGGGTGGGGGTAGGACAAAGACAAGGAAGTGATAAGAGGAGAAACAAGGAACTGCAGATGCTGGTTTACACAAAAAAGACACAAAGTGCTGGAGTAACTCAGCAGGTCAGGCAGCATCTCAAGAGAACGTGGATAGGTGACATTGAGGGTGGGAACCCTTCATCAGACTGGTAAGAGTTTACAGGTAAGGGGGTTTGACTGGCAGATGGGTGTCTAGAGATGAAAAGAAGACAAAAGACTGTGAGATAAGGAGAGAAGCGTGAAAGAAGAGAGAAAAGTTACTCCAGTACTTTGTATCGTTTTTGTAAACCAGCATCTGCAGATCCTTGTGTCCAATGATGCTCTTCCCTAGATTGAGAGTTAGTTTTTGCATTAATTTTTTTAGTTTATTGAACATTTTTTAGTTTACCTTGTTATCTATGAGTACTTTCTTTACAGACCTGCTATGCTGCTGCAAATAAAAATTCCATTGTTCCTTTTTCAGTAGATATGCCAATTAAATTATTCATAGCTAATCCAATTTAAAGCATAAATATTGCATTCAAGTGTAAGTTAAAAAGACTTGCTACAGTATGCACCAGATTGCACAATGTCAAGCTGACTCTTTTGGCAACCAAAGATGATTTATGCCTTAAAGTAATGCACAGGTGGTACCTGATATTGTTTTGTAACTTTATCCTTTTTTAATTCTCGTTGAGATCCCTGCTTCTGTTGCAAGATGTTTCTATTGCTGTTGTTTACATAGAACACCTCTTATACACCACTATAGTATCTGCCGCCACCCTCACCCCTGACAGTGCAAAGCAAGCACCCACTCCGTGGGCAGTTGAAGTGGGGGTTAAGATTCTAATGCTGTGCCTTTTTGCAGATAGCCTGGGATGATGAAGAGGAGCCACTCTGTACAATTGATGTAGAAAACCCTGAAGATGCAGAAGAATGCTGGTCTGTGAAAAGGAAATACCATGAATTTCAGGACCTTCGGAATGAACTTATCAAGGTATACCAGTCGCGCCAAAGGGCGTTTTGTTTAGAATCCCTGCATATGAATATCATACTTAGTTAATTCTGGTGAGTAGGTTAATCACACAGCCAGTGGTGAGTCACTCTACAAATTAGAAAGGCTAGAAACAAGAAACTGCAGATGCTGGTTTACAAAAAAAGACTCAAAGTGCTGGAGTAACTCAGCGGATCAGGCAGCATCCCTGGAGAACATGGATAGGCGACGTTTCGGGCCGGGACCCTTCTTCAGACTGATTGTGGGAAAGGCTCATTGATTGTTACTCTGGCCACTTTTAGTTTATCCTTTTCTCCCATGTTCTCATAAGGTCATAAGGAATAGGGGTAGAATTAGGCCATTCGGCCCATCAAGTCTACTCTGCCATTCAATCATGGCCGATCTATCTCTCCCTCCTAACCCCATTCTCCTGCCTTCTCCCCGTAACCTCTGACACCTCAGGAATCTATCCGTCTCTGCCTTAGAGATCCACTTGGCAATGGAGGTTATCCTGGCCTACAGGGTCTGTGAAAGTGTGTGCCTCCCACCAGCAACTCCTCTGGCCTTTCTTCACGACTGGAGGCAAGTGTTGTCAGACCTCAGGGACCGAGGAAAGGTCGTGGATGTGGGGAGCACGGATCGAAGTCGAATTTGGATGGCATATTGATGTCTTCAGATGCCCATCAGCCACAATTTGCAGAAAGGGACAGCACAGAAGCTGAGGGAGTCTTCCCGATCTCCCAACCTACCTCATTGTGGTCCATGCACTTTAAAAAAAAAATCTGCACTTTCTTTGTAAATGTAGCACGCACAATGAGTGGATTCCAGGCTGTTGCTACAATCCTCTCCGTCAAGCAGCCACCTCATTTACTGACGGTGAAATTTCACCTCGGCTATGTGAACACAATCCCGCACCTGCAACAATGGGTGGATTCCAGATCCAGAAGATTTCGCATCCTTGTATCCATCTCGTCAGCATAACTTCTCCAGCCCACATCCCTGTAATCCCCTCGTTAGTACAACTTCTCCAGCCAACAACGGGCCATTATGGGCTCCACCCTTCCTGAGGTCATCTGTTGCTCGCCCTGATTTGTCCTGGAGTTTCCTCGCTTCCTGTTCCCTCCCACACTTCTATCTTTCAGTCTGAAAAAGTGTTCCCACCTGAAATGTCACCTATTCCTTTTCTCCAGAGATGGAATGCTTACTTGCTTTAATTTATTGTCACATGTGACTAGGCACAGTGAGATCGACAATAGGTGCAGGAGTAGGCCATTCGGCCCATCGAGCCAGCACTGCCATTCACTGTGATCATGGCTGATCATCCACAATCAGTACCCCGTTCCTACCTTCTCCCCGTATCCCCTGAGTCTGCTATCTTTAAGAGCTCTATCTAATCCTCTCTTGAAAGCATCCAGAGAACCGGCCCCCACCGCCTTCTGAGGCAAAGATTCTTTGATTGCGTACCCAATGTATACAAATAGCAGCCATCTACGGCGCTGACAATGTCACAAAGCAAGCTGGTTCCTTTTTTGCTGCCTGAACCGCTGAGTTACTCCCTCACTTTGTGTCTATCTGCAGAAGAATGTCTCCAACTTTGAACCTTTGAGCACAGTTCCCACGGCAGCAGCCCACAGGGACGTAGAGTGTTCACTTACTTGGAATTTGTCCATTAAATCAACCCATGTATTTCTCAATTAATGATAGGCTTGTACTTTTGGAAAAAGTTTAATTTGGTTAAAAAGTTTGTAAATCAGAACGCCATTTCCATTAGTTCAATATAAAGAATCTGGCGGCAATCAAATAAATCTGGTGGCAATCTGGTGAATAGATCTGGTGGCAATCAAATAAACCTAAAGATTTAAAAATACATCAACATGAGCATCTGAATTCATAAAATGTATTATTAACAATCAAATTTGAAGATAAAAATGTAGACACAAAATGAAAGACAATACATGATTACAATCGAGCCAACCACTGTGTAGAAGGCAGGAACGGGGTATTGATTGGGGATGATCAGCCATGATCACATTGAATGGCGGTGCTGGCTCGAAGGGCCGAATAGCCTGCTCCTGCACCTATTGTCTATTGTCTACAGATACATGATAAAGGAAATAATGAGAGTAACGTTTAGTGCAAGATAAAGTCCAGTAAAGCCCGATCAAAGATAGTCCGAGGGTCTCCAATGGGGTAGATACTAGCTCAGGACTGCTCTCTAGTTGTTGGTAGGGTGGTTTAGTGAAAGGCATTGTTTTGTGTGATAGCCAGGTAAATCCATTATTTGAGCTCTAGCAGAAGCAACAAGAGCTGAATTTCTGCCTTTAATCTGTTTTAATCTTCTTTAATCATTTAATCTGTTTGGGCTCCAGTTGCTGAACTGAGAGGGTGATTTTGTGTTGGAGCCATTGTCCCAGTAGACCTGCACTCCTTGTTTTCCAGACCTTCAGCTCACTTGCTGAAACCCAGCTGCCTTCAGTCAACGGCTTGGCCTCAGGCGAGATCAGCGAGGAATTTCGAGAAGACTTTAAGCATCAAGTGGCTGGGTTTGTAAAGGTGAGAGGACCAGACATCTTCACTGATTCATTGATTCTGTATGATGCCACGTATATGATAATCCGATGCGGACAATCAACGTACAAGAACGGGGGTGGCGTAAATACTACGATTTGAGGAATCTCTATTTTTTAGCTGTTTTTAAATCAGAATCAGAATACCGTTTATTGTCATTTGATCCTAAGTTCAAACGAAATTACGTTTTCTGCAGTCGTACAAACAAGAAAAAAACCGACACACAATTAACACAATTTACATAAACATCCATCACAGTGAATCACCAAACACCTCCTCACTGTGATGGAAGGTAAAGTTTGTCTCACCCCTGATCTTTATTCTTCTCCCGATGTTAAAGCCCCCGGCGGGCGATAGTAAGTCCTGCGGCCGTTAAAGCCGCGCCGGGCGATGTGAGGCCCCGCTCCGGGTCGTTTTAACCCCGCGATTCGGGCGGGAGAAGTTGCCGTTGCGGGAGCTCCAAAAAGCGGTCTCCCACCAGGGACCCGCGAGGTCCCGATGTTACCATCCACAGGGCCTGCAGCTGGAGCCTCAGAAGCTCCGAAGTCGGGCCGCAGCCGCGCACCACCACAGCTCTCCACGCTCCGAAGCCGGCGAGCTCCACGATGGTGGGTCCGCAGGCTCCGCGACTGGAGCCCCAGGTCGATTCCAGTTGGAGGCCGCGACCACGGTGCTAGGCCCCAACGACAACGGAGACCCGACAGGGAAAGGTCGAGTCCCCCGTACAGGGAAGAGATTTAAAATTTTCAACCCCCCCCCCCACATATACACAGTTAAAAATAATATATAAACGACAACCAAAACATACACTTAACAGAACAAAAATTAAAAGAAGACGGACTGTAGAGGCTGCTGCCATGAGGCAGCGCCATCTTGAGAACTATGAAGCACAATGTTACTTTCTGAAGTAGAGTTCGGTCATGAACTGTTATTTAAAGGCACTGAAGTAGTTATTTAATGAAGTACAACAGAACCAAATGTGGGATAGAATCAACTGAAGCTGAGGACTAAGGGCACCTTGGATTACCATGTAGGAATCTAAAGCTGATTTTATATTACTGCTGTTTTAACAGGGGTTCTAGGAGACGGGTATATTTGATCCACCATAAATAAACGGAGACATGTTTCAGTAACCTAAACACTAGCACCTTATATTGGACACAGGTGTTCTGCAATCCTAGTTTAGTTTAGAGATACAGCGTGGGAACAGGGCCTTCAGCCCAACAAGTCCGCGCCGACCAGCGATCCCCGCACACTAACACTATCCTACACACTAGGGCCAATTTACCATTATACCAAGCCAATTAGCCTACAAACCTGTACGTCTTTGGAATGTGGGAGGAAACCGAAGATCTCGGAGAAAACGCACGCAGGTCACGAGGAGTACGTCCAAACTCTGTACAGACAGCACCCGTAGTCAGGATCGAACCTGGGTCTCTGAGCGCTGTGCGGCAGTAGCTCTACCGCTGCGCCCTAATCAGAACAGTCGTAAAATTTATGAATGTGTTGTGTAGCTTTAATATTACGTTGCTCAGAACATGGGTTGTATGGCAGGTAGATAATGGGGTCAAGGAAAGAGCGTTCACGTCGCGGCCCTGTTTCCACCAGTCTATCCACCACCACGCACAAGAAGCACAAAAAGCGACAAGACAGACACCATTGTATGCAGGTGCAGAGAAGTGTGTTCAGCTCTGGCTGACCAACTTCTGATCTTGTGTGTGGACTCGATAAGAAGAAAAAGGTAGATAATAGGAGTTGCAGACACAAAAGAACAGCAGATGCTGCAATCTTGCAAAGAACACAAAATGCTGCAGGTCAACTCAGCAGGTCAGGCAGCATCTCTGGAGGACATGGGTATGTGACTTTTCTGGTCGAGATCTTCCAATCAAACATGCCCCTCACCTGTATCCACCTATCACTTGCCAGGCTTTTTGCCACCCCCACCTCTTTTCCAGCTTTCTCTCCCCAACTACAATCAGTTTTAAGAAGGGTCCTGACCCAAAACATTGTCTATCCATGTCCTCCAGAGATGCTGCCTGAGCCGCTGAGTTACTCCAGCACTTTGAGTTTTATTTAACTGGACTAACAATCATAGTGTCATACAGCACGGAAACAGGCAATTCATCCCAACATCTACATTAATCCCACTTGCTTGTGTTTGGCCCAAATCCCTCTAAACCTTTCCTATACATGTACCTGTCAAAATGCCTTTTAAACGTTGATATACTTGCCTCGACTACCTCCTGTGGCAGCTCATTCCATATTCCCACCACCCTCTGTGTGGAAAAAGCTGCCTCTCAGGTTCCTATTAAATCTTTCCCTTCTCACCTTAAGCCCATGTCCTCTGGTTCTTGATTCCCCTACTCCAGCTAAAAGACAGTTCACCCTATCTATTCCCCCCATGATCAAATGCACCTCTATAAGATCACCCCTTGTCCTCTAATGCCCCTGTCCCACTTAGGAAACCTGAACGGAAACCTCTGGAGACTTTGCGCCCCACCCAAGGTTTTCGTGCGGTTCCCGGAGGTTTTTGTCAGTCTCCCTACCTGCTTCCACTACCTGCAACCTCTGGCAACCTCCGGGAACCGCACGGAAATCTTGGGTGGGGCGCAGAGTCTCCAGTGGTTTCCGTTCAGGTTTCCTAAGTGGGACAGGGGCATTACTGTCCAAGGAATAGTGTCTCAGCCTGCCCAACCTCTCCCTCTCGTTCAGGCCCTCAAGTCTGGCAACATCCTCGTAAATCTTCTCTGCATTGCTTCCAGCTAAATGAGAGCCTTCCTAGAGAATTCTCTTCCCCTTCTTCCAAACAGAACCTTCTATTATTACTTGCTGTAGCATATAACAAGAACATGGTTCTGTACAGAAATAAGTCCATTGCAATGTTTCTGCACTTTCACTGGGTAGGAAGCTAAGTTTAAGAAACACGCATTTTAAATCCAACAGTGTGCAGGAAGGAACTGCAGATGCTGGTTTCAACCGAAGATAGACACAAAGTGCGGGAGTGTGTGTCAGCATTTTGTGTCTTCAATCCAACAGGTTGGATTCAAACCTGGTGTATTTTCTGTTGCAGGCGTTGAGCTCTGACGAGCCCATTTTGTGCAGTGAGACGGTCCTGAACTTCTTATCGGCCGATGATCGGGACTACTGGGGGCTGCTAACGTCGCTGTTTGCTGAGGAGGATGAGGTACGAGCACAGAAAGCGGAAATAATGTCTCCTTTTGTATTCTGCGTCTGGTTTATTCTGTTAACAAGTTTTTTTTTTTTAATCTTTAAAGGCGACTTAAACTGAGGGCTTCGATAATAATAATAATGGATGGGATTTATATAGCGCCTTTCTAATACTCAAGGCGCTTTACATCGCATTATTCATTCACTCCTCAGTCACACTCGGTGGTGGTAAGCTACTTCTGTAGCCACAGCTGCCCTGGGGCAGACTGACGGAAGCGTGGCTGCCATTCTGCGCCTACGGCCCCTCCGACCACCACCAATCATTCACACACATTCACACACAGGCAAAGGTGGGTGAAGTGTCTTGCCCAAGGACACAACGACAGTATGCACTCCAAGCGGGATTCGAACCGGCCACCTTCCGGTCGCCAGCCGAACACTTAGCCCATTGTGCCATCTGTCGTCCCAGGCGCCATCTGTCGTCCCAGATCGATAGATCTGACACTGTCATGAACAAGACCATTTCTCCATCCAATGGTCCCATTACTGACAAGCCCATTTCTTCTATGAAAACATGATTGGGTGAGGCGATTGGAGAGGTCATCTTAGTAGGATGCATGTTTAGCTGCATATAGACCATTAAATCTAAAACAAAGTCCAGGTTTGCTCAGAATGGACATTGGGAAAGAAATTTGGTTTTATTATAGTATTTTAATTTTAATTGTTGGATGATTAATTGCCTCATACCATCACTAGATCCTTTATTTTGCAACGTATCGAACCGTTATTTTAAATTATTTCCACGTGCTCAGCTTCATCGGGTTAAATAGAAAAGAAAATTGCATTCCGATAGAGCCTTTTATATCCGCAGTACACGCCGAAGTGTGTTACGGCCTATGGTGTGGTTTTCTTAAGTACAATGCCTTTATCTCACAGAAAAAAAGAGAAACCAACTTGCCCTCAGCAAGCTTCCAAAAGTAGCAAGTTAATAATGAGCAGATATTTGACCAGTGTTTGTTTTTGTGATGTTGAGATCAATGTTGGCCGGCAGATGAGGAATGAATCTCCAACTTTTCGTTACGTGGGGCTTTGTGTGTCCTTCTGTGCAGAGAAAGGACCTCCTTGGAGAAACATCAAGTGCAGAACTTCCTCGGTAGAGTCATAGAGTCATACAGTGTGGAAACAGTCCTTTTGGCCCAACTTGGCCACACCAACCAACATGCCCCACCTACACTAGTCCCACCTGCCTGTGTTTACCCCATATCCCCTCTAAACCTACCCTATCCACATACCTGTCCAAAGGTTTCTTAAACGTTGAGATACTACCTGCCTCAATTACCTCCTCCAGAAGCCCGTTCCATACACCCACCACCCATTGTGTAAAAAAAAAAGCTGCCCCTCGGGTTCCTATTAAATCTTTCCCCTCTCACCTTAAACCTATGTCCTCTGGTTCTTGATTCCTACCCTGGAAGTCCTGCTTTTTAACCTGTTACCCCAACTGCCTCATGTTGCAGTACCTCATTCCTTTTCCTACCTATGTCATTTGTGCCAACATGCACGATGACTCCCGGCTGCTCCCCCTCCCCCTCGAGAATATGGACCCTGGCACCAGGGGTCTCGACTGCTGCTGTGTTGGACTTCCAGCTTAGAGTTTGATTCCCCCATGAAGCTGAACATTGTGCTAGTGTTTTCAGGTCTTTGCCTTGTGGGAAAATAAATGGAGATGAAGTGGCACAGTTTGATGTTCACACTTGCACTACAATAATACGTGGACATGCCAACCACAAGAAAGCAAGGGCAAGCATTCAAGTTCTTCAATTGTTTCTGCGCGATTCTTTTGTACATAGTTTTTTCTGCCCAGCTGATGGGTACCGATGACACGGGAAGAGGACAGGCCATTTAGGGGCAGCACAGCTGGTAGAGCCTTTGCCTCATAGCGACATGGATGCGGTTCGATCCTGACATCGGGTGCTGTAAGTGAAGAGTTTGCACGGGTTTGTAGATTAATTGGCCACTATAAAATAAAAATTGTCCCTAATGTGTAGAGTGGATGAGAAAGTTAGATAATACCGTATCTCTAAACTAAATTAAACTAAACTAAAGAACCAAGATTTCTTGGTTCTCTTACTGTTCCTTTCTACCTCCTTCACTCTGACCAAGGCCTTGTTTACAATGGAACCTGATTTGGTGTGGGGCAATCTTGCATTAGTGAAAGATAACTAATTTCTGTCCCTCAATGTCCCTCAAACAGTTTGAGCTGAATGTGTGGTCCCATGTTTTGGATGTTACCAGGTTCCAGTCTGTGAAAATACAGCTTTGTAAAGCTGGACAATGTTGTCGTAGAGGTGTGGGGAGGGGGGGGGTACTGTCGTAGGTGCTGTGGTTAAAATGGGAGGCAGAACAAGTATGGGCAGAGTGTACAGTTAATGGTATGAACCTTAACAGCATTGATGTGCAGAGGGATCTTGGAGACAATAGACAATAGGTGCAGGAATAGGCCATTCGGCCCTTCGAGCCAGCACCGCCATTCACTGTGATCATGGCTGATCATCCACAATCAGTACCCCGTTCCTGCCTTCTCCCCATATCCCTTGACTACGCTATCTTTAAGAGCTCTATCTAACTCTCTCTTGAAAGCATATAGAGAATTGGCCTCCACTGCCTTCTGAGTCAGAGAATTCCACAGGTTCACAACTCTCTGGGTGAAAAAGTTTTTCCTCATCTCCATTCTAAATGGCCTACCCCTTATTCGTAAACTGTAGCCCCTGGTTCTGGACTCCCCCCAACATCGGTAACATGTTTTCTGCCTCTAGCGTGTCCAATCCCTTAATAATCTTATATGTTTCAATAAGATCCCCTCTCGTTCTAAATTCCAGTGTATACAAGCCCAGCCACTCCATTCTTTCAACATATGACAGTCCCACCTTGTGAACCTATGCTGCAATCCCTTAATAGCAAGAATGTCCTTCCTCAAATTTGGAGACCAAAACTGCACATAATACTCCAGGTGTCATCTCACTAGGGTCCTGTACAACTGCAGAAGGACCTCTTTGCTCCTATACTTAATTCCTCTTGTTATGAAGGCCAACATGCCATTAGCTTTCATCACTGTCCAAGTTCATAGCTCACTAAAGGCAGCACAAATAGATAGGGTGGTAAAGAAGGCGTATGGTATGTTTGCCTTCATTGCTTGGGACATTGAATGTAAGAGTCAGGAAGTCATGATACAGCTCTATAGGACTCTGGTTAGGCCAAAGTGGAGTATTGGGAGCAGTTCCTTACAGGAAAGATGTGGAGACTTTGGAAAGGGTGCAGAAGAGGTTTTCTCTGGAATGTCGGAGGTTGATGGAAGATTTGATAGAAGTATATAACATGATACGGTAAGCAGTCAGAACGTTTTTCCCCAGGGTGGAAATGTCCAACACTAGACATAGCTATAAGGTGAGAGGGGGGAAGTTTAATGGAGATGTGTGGGGCATGATTTCTACACAGTGGGGGGCTGTGGAACATGCTGCCAGGGGTGGTGGTAGATGCAATAGTGCCATTTAAGAGGCTTTTAGATAGGCGCATGGAAATGCAGGAAATAGAGGGGTGTGGATTATGTGCAGACAGATGAGAGCAGCTTAAATTGGCATCATGTTCGCACGAAACATTGTGGGCCGAATCATGAGGCCATAAGTGATAGGAGTAGAATTAGGCCATTCGGCCCATCAAGTCTACTCCACCATTCAATCATGGCTGATCTATCTCTCCCTTCTAACCCCTTTCTCCTGCCTTCTCCCCATAACCTCTGACACCCGTACTAGTCAAGAATCTATCTATCTCTGCCTTAAATATATCCACTGACTTGGCCTCCACAGCCTTCTGTGGCAAAGAATTCCACAGATTCACCACCCTCTGACTAAAGAGTGGCCTGTTCCTGTGCTGTATTGTTCTGTTATATGTAAGTAGAACAGCACGGTACCAGGACTCGAGAACTTGAATTGTAGGGAGAGGCAGGATAGACTTTGACTTTCTTCCCTGAAGGATAGGGGCGGAGTGGTGACTCGATAGGGGTGTACGAAATCATGAGAGGTATCGATAAAGTGAATGGAGACCGTCTTCCTTTGCAGGATAGAGGAGTCCAGAACTAGAGGGTACGGGTTTTGAATGAGAGGGGAAAAATTTAAGAGACCTGAGAAGCAAGGTGTTGGATTTTATAGTCCCTCGCGAAGGATTGATTTCCAGAGCTTGTGCCATGGCGGTTGGAGGTATGACTGCCGGTGGTGAGACAAGAAAAAGTCAGGGTTGTGTAAGACGCTGGAACCAAAAGGATGTGTGGAGTTGGAGGGGAGATGCAGTGACTGGGGAAGAAAGTAACAGCCATTGGTACTGAAGAACAAATGGAGCTTATTTAGTTTTTACAGTTTTAGTTTTAGAGATACAACATGGAAACAGGCCCTTTGGTTCAACGAGTCCACACCAGCCATCGATCACCCATTCACCCCAGTTCTATGTTATTCCACTTTCTCATCCATTCCCTACACAACAGGGGCAATTTACAAAAGCCAATTAACCTACAAACCCGCACGCTTTTGGATTGTGGGAGGAAACCGGAGAAAACCCATGCAGTCACAAGGAGAACGTGCAAACTCCACACACACAGGATCCGAGGTTAGGATCGAACCCGGGTCTCTGGCGCTGTGAGGCAGTGGTTCTGACCAACTGTGCCAACCTAAGCTTCCACGATCGTTTCAGTGCAACGCTTTTTTCACTGATCTGTTGTGTCTCATAGGAAACCGATGCAGAGAGTGTTACTTCAGGGGGCTCACGTGTCCAGGATGTGGATGATGGGGTAGAAACTGTTGAGAGACCCAAAACAAGTCCAGGAAACGCGGAGATCCAGGACGCAGCATCCAACAAGTCACTTCATTCAACAAACAGTTCTGAAAGCACAGAATATGACATCTCCTTCAGGTCCATGGCACACAACCCTGAGGAGGACGATGCACAAAAAACCAACATTAGTCACAGAAGGAGATGGACAAGGGTCTCTGGAAGGATTGCCGAACTACCCGGAGGCATTGCAGGCCCCCTGCACAAACTCCTGGAAGAAATAATGTGTACAGGTGAACCATATTACTTTTTGAAATGAGATCATAAGAGATAGAAGTAGAATGAGGCCATTCGGCCCATCGAGTCTACTCCGCCATTCAATCATGGCTGACCCATCTCTCCCTCGTAACCCCATTCTCCTGCTTCTCTCCATAACCCCTGACACCTGTAAAATCAAGAGTTTGATAGAGTACCTGTCGACAGACCAAATCTCCACGATCTTCTGAGGTGAAGGTTTTTCTTTCATGTGTGTGCAAGGTCACAATTGATGTCCCTCCGAATTGACTTTTTCCTAACCTGTTGTTTATATTCGAGTGTCTGCCCACAATACCATTAGACCCGCATCTTGTTCAAATGCTGACTCCTTTGAGGGAGTCAACAGTGTTCAATTGTCACATGTACAGGCAAAGGAACAATGACATTCTCACTTGCAGCAACTTAACAGACCTGTTATTGGGCAGGTAATATATAATGTTTGTAAGAAGGAACTGCAGATGCTGGAAAATCGAAGGTAGACAAAAGTGCTGGAGAAACTCAGCGGGTGCAGCAGCATCTATGGAGCGAAGGAAATAGGCAACGCTTTGGGCCAAAACCCTTCTTCAGACTGATGTAGGGTGGCGGGGGCTGGGAGAAGAAAGGAGAAAGGAAGAGGGCTGAGGGAGAGCTGAGAAGGGGAGGAGACAGCAAGGGCTACCGGAAATTGGAGAAGTCAATGTTCATGCCGCTAGGGTGCAGACTGCCCAAGCGGAATATAAGTCCTCCTATAGATCCCTTCGATGATGGGGAGGTCAGTATCCATGATGGACCGGGGCAGTGTTCACCACTCTCTGTCATCTCCTTTGTTCCTGGGTGTTCGAATTGTCGAACCAGGCAGCGATGCAACCAGTCAGTGTTTGTCGACAGACCAAATCTCCTCCATCATCTGAGGTTAAGGTTTTTCTTTAATGTGTATGCAAAGTCACAGTTGCTGCCTCACAGCGCCAGAGACCCGGGTTTGATCCTGACTGCGGCTGCTGTTTGTACCTAGTTTGTACTTTCTCCCCATGACTGCGTTGGGGAGTCTCCGGTTTCTTCCCACACTCCGAAGACGTACACGTTTGTAGGTTAATTGGCTTCAGTAAAAATTATAAATTGGCCCTAGTGTGTAGGGTAGTGCTAGTGTATGGGGATCGATCGCTGGTCTGGGCCGAAGGGTCGGTTTATGAGCTGTATCTCCAAATTAAACAAAACTAAACAGAGAAAACGTTCATCATAGAAACATAGAAAATAGGTGCAGGAGGAGGCCATTTGGCCCTTCGAGCCAGCACCGCCATTCATTGTGATCATGGCTGATCATCCCCTATCAATAACCCGTGCCTGCCTTCTCCCCATATCCCTTGACTCCACTAGCCCCTAGAGCTCTATCTAACTCTCTCTTAAATCCTTCCAGTGACTTTCCTCCACTGCCCTCTGTGGCAGGGAATTCCATAAATTCACAACTCTCTGGGTGAAAAAGTTTTTTCTTTCCTCAGTTTTAAATGACCTCCCCTTTATTCTAAGACTGTGGGCCCTGGTTCAGGACTCGCCCAACATTGGGAACATTTTTCCTGCATCTAGCTTGTCCAGTCCTTTTATAATTTTATGTTTCTATAAGATATCCCCTCATCCTTCTAAACTCCAGTGAATACAAGCCTAGTCTTTTCAATCTTTCCTCATATGACAGTCCCGCCATCCCAGGGATCAATCTCGTGAACCTACGCTGCACTGCCTCAACCACAAGGATGTCCTTCCTCAAATTAGGAGAGCAAAACTGTACACAATACTCCAGATGTGGTCTCACCAGAGCCCTGTACATGTTCCATCTTTCTTGAGGAAGCAAGTGCAACATTAACCTAAAGCAGGGAGTTGGATAAATGCTGAACGGGTAACGTTTGGTGAGATGTGGGTAAAGAAAGAGTGGTTTAATTATTTAATACTCTTTAATAATTTCCCCTTTTCTGTTTTTAATTATATTGCAGTGTTTACCCGCCCTTAGGATATCAATGTAGAGGAAGGAATTGCAGATTAACCAAAAATAGGCACAAAAAGCTAAAGTAACTCAGTGGGACAGGCAGCATCTCTGGTGAGAAGGAATGGGTGACTTTTTGGGTCTCGACCCTTCAGTTGGAAGATGGGTCTCGACCCGAAACGTCACCCATTCCTTCTCTCCAGAGATGCTGCCTGTCCCGCTGAGTTACTCCAGCATTTTGTGTCTATCTTAGGATATCAATTGTGTTTGTGATTTGACTAAATGTGGTCTCCATCAGACTTCACAAGTGTACTTTTCTTTTGCAGAGCAAGGTTACTTCAAGATAACGTTAGCAATGAAACTGTTAAAATATATCCTGGTAATCACGAAGAAGTAAGTGGCCTGTGAATAATGTACTTAACAATTGGCAAACAGTAGATTGTAATTTACACTTGAGGAAAGTATATCCCATTTCACCCACTATCCTGCCCACCCGCGTCTACCGATATCCCTTCCTCTGGCGTTACATTTCACTCCTTCTTCCTTAACCCACCACTCTACCTCCAGGAGCCTCAGGTCGGCCGACTTGGGGCTACTGACTATCCCGCGGTCCAGGTACAAGCTCAGGGGTGACCGTGCTTTTGCGGTTGCAGCACCTAGACTGTGGAACAGCATCCCTCTTCTCATCAGAACTGCCCCCTCCATCAACTCATTTAAGTCTAGACTTAAAACTTATTTCTACTCACAAGCATTTCTTGAGGTCCTCTGAGGGAGCGCTGTATGTATGTATTTATATATGTATTGTTAGATCTGTGTACCACTGTATGAAACACGTTAGTACCTGCACTGATATAAAGCACTTTGGTCAACGAGAGTTGTTTTTAAATGTGCTATAGAAATAACATTGACTTGACTTATCTGACACCCTTTTGTCTCCTTTTTATCTCTAGCCTTTGTCTAACGTCTGCCGATCAAACCCCCTCTCCTCTCACCTGTATCCACCTATCACTTGCCCAACTTTGTCCCGTCCCCACCTCTTTTCCAGCTTTCTTTGCCCTACTACAATCAGTCTGAAGAAGGTTCCGACCCAAATCAGGCAGATGCTGGTTTAAACCAAAGATAGATACAAAATGCTGGAGTAACTCAGCGGGACAGGCAGCATCTCTGCAGAAAAGGAATGGGCGATGTTTCGGGTCAATACTGTTTGTTGCCTCTCTCGCTGAGTTACGCCAGCATTTTGTGCCTTCTCTCCAAAGATGCTGCCTGTCCCACTGAGTTACTACAGCATTTTGTGTCTATCACCAGTCTGAAGAAGGGTCTCGACCCGAAACCCATTCCTTCTCACCCATTCCTTCTCTCCAGAGGTGCTGCTTGTTCCACTGAGTTACTCCAGCATTTTGTATCTATCTTCGGTTCAAACCAGCAAACCACAAGTCTTTAATTGTAGACAGACACATAAAGCTGGAGTAACTCAATGGGTCAGGCAGCATCTCTGGAGAAAAGGAATAGGTGACGTTTTGGGTCGAGTCCCTTCTTCAGTGTTTGATTGTGTTGGCATTGAATCCTCATGTGCGTGTGCTATTTTTTACTCTTTGTGTTATGTTACTTAACATAATAAAATAAATAAAATGTATTATTATTACTTACACAGATCTCTGAAGAAATCTGTCGACCGGTTCTTGAGTAAAGAGCAGGTAGCTTCGTACATAGATCAACTCAGAGAGGTGTTGTGGCCAAATGGAATCCCAGCTTGTCCACCTCCAGAAAGATCTTATGAAGAAAAAGCCATTGCAAAAGAAAAAGCCATTGAGTTACTGCTGAGCAAAGCGCCAGGTAAAGTTAGGTTTCCCAGACATTTTGTTGAAGTTTCCAGCACCCACAACCCTCACTCCGCTCCCATCCCTTCCAGTCTATTCTTGCCCTATTCTTGCCCCTTTAACCTGCTCTGAGGCTGACAGTCTTTCTGCCGAGTCCAATCCTATTACTCACTGCAGCGGCAAAAGTAGATTTGCTGGAGGAACTCAGTGTGTCAGGCTGCATGTGTGGATGGAATGGACAGGTGATGTTTCGGGTTGAGACCCTTCATCTGGACTCTCGTGCCTCCTATTATTTAACCATGGTTAGTGTCAATCCCCGGACTGGTTTCAAACAAGACGGGAATATTCCAATCCCAATTGTAACTTACCTAAGTGAACCCGAGGATGTAAAAAAACTTGTTTCATCCTATATTAAATACTGCAGATGCTGAAAATCCATGAATGAATAAATGATACTTTATTGTCATATGTACCTAGTTACAGTGAGATGCTTTTTGTATACAACCCAGTGTTGCCACTTGGTGGCGCTGACAAAGTTACAAAAGTGCCCAAAAGTTCTATCCAAAGATACTAGAGGAACCTTTGGTCCTATCTACTGATTTTCGCCGCCAACTCCTCGTCAAATACTCAGCAGGTTGGGCAGCAAGTGTGGAGAAATAAAACACACTAGTTAATGTTTCAGCTCTCTGATCTTTCACTAGAACTAGGAAAAGTTAAGGGGCTGTCCCACTTGGGCGACCTAATCCGCGAGGTCTGGCGAGTTTTCCCTCGACTCATACTCGCAGCATGGTCGACACGAGGTCGTAGGAGGTCTTCTCCTTCATGCTCGAGAGTGGTCTCCGCGTACTCAAAGCCTCAGCTAGGTCGCGGCGTATTTTTCAACATGTTAAAAAATGCCTGCGAGTAAAAAATGGTCGCCATGAAAAAAATCGATACTTTTTTTTACTCGTAGGTTCAGTCGTAGTAGGTTGGCATGTTAGTCGTAAGTAATCGAGGGTAGTCGAAGGTAGTCGTAGATAGTCTTCATCATAGTCGAAGGGAGGTCGGAAGAAGGTCTTCTACATAGTCGAAGGAGGTCTTCAACATGTCATTTTTTCAAACTCTTCTAAACTCGCCAATTAGGTCGCCCAAGTGGGACAGCCCCTTGAGACATTTAGGGCTGCGGGGAAAGGAAAATGGTGGGGGGAACAAAAGGGGATGTTAGTGATTGTTTGCAATCAAGGGAGATCGATGGACACAAGTGGTGGTGGAGTCTAGACGTCATTACCAATGACTAAAAATCCAGAATTTATGTCATTAAAACTTTTTGCCCCAGCATGTGATTTGAATTCATGAGAGCCTCTGGATTATAATGCAGTATTTGTAACTATCATGCTACCGTTCAGCAGTTGTGTCCCTAAGCTTTGGAATTCCATCTTGAACCACCCTGCCTTCCTTTCTCCTCTTACTTTAAGAAACTCAAAACCTATTTCTGTGATTAAGCATTTGTTCATCTGCCGCAGATCTTCTGGAACCATTGGTTGTAAATGATTTGTGTACCATCTCCAAAACCTTCACATCCTTCTTGTGATCTGTACTTAGGTTGTGAAGAATTGGTTTGTTCCATTCAAGACTCCAGTTGAGTTTCTGATGGTGGCAGGATGTTGTAGACTCATGGAGGTGTACGGGATGGAAATACACCCTTCAGCTTAACATGTTCATGCCAATCAGGTTGCCCAACTGAGCTAGTCCCATTTGGGGCAGTACAGAGTTGCTGCCTTATGGTGCCAGAGACCCGGGTTCGATCCTGACTGTGTACATTCTCCCTGTAACTGCATGGGGTTTCACCGGATGCTCCGGTTTTCTCCCACACTCCAAAGACTGTAAATTGTAAATTGTCCCCAGTGTGAAGGACAGTGCTAGTGAACGGGGTGATCACAGGACTTGGTGGGCCTGTTTCCGCGCCGTATCTCTAAAGTCAACCAAATTTGGACTCGTTGGGCAGAAGACCCTCTTTCAATGCTGTGTCTCCCTCTAAAAAAGTTTTCATTTGCACCAACATTAAAACATGGGGATTAAAATTTAGCTCAGCCTATCAATTTATAACAAAAGTTGCCTGTAAGTGTGACCTTTATGAATCGCAAGATATTTTAATTTGACACCAGTTTTCGAACGTGCTGATATTTGCAAAACTAGAACACTGCAGATGCGAGAAACCTGAAATAAAAACAGAGACTGCTGGAAATATTCATCAGGTCAGGTAGCATCTGAGGAGTCGTATACAGGATTACCGTGACGGGATGGTGATCTTTACTTTGTTTTATTTCAGCATTTTTCCTAAAGTTACTACATGGAAAAGAAGTCATCAACAATCTAATGACAGTATTTCAAGATGTGGAAACCAACAAGAGATTAGTATATGTAAGTACCACTAAATTAAATGCTCTCCGCATTCCCCTACAACACGCAGTTGAGAGTGTTTGATTGTTGTATGTACCGACAACGAAACAATGAAATTCTTACTTGCGGAGCTTAACGGGCCTGTTGCACAATACATGCAGATAATATATACACACTCCCCGACTTACACAATAGGCGACTTATGTAAACTCACACCATTTTGTACTCAGTCCCGAGTGCAATCAAGGCAGTTTGTAATTTCCACAACACTCATGTTTACACCAGAAACAAGCCGCGCATGGTGGCGATGCTTACCTAGAAGGCCATGCACCACAGAAAGTGCTCCAATGGCGAGAGCCAGTGATTCTAACTTGCGTAAAATCTAACTAACATAAAGGGCCTGTCCCACTTGGCTGTCATTTGCGCCTCATTTACGCATCATATGTAAAATAGGTCGACGCAAGGTCACGCGCAGGTCACGCGTCATCATGTCGTCTGGTGCGTGTGACGTCATTAGAATACCCTGCGGCGCATGGTTACACACGGTGACGTACAATGCATCACCACGCGATACGTGTGAGACGTCGGGATGCAGCGTGCGACGCCAATGCGTCAGCGTGCGTACCCAATGCGTCAGCGTGCATACGCGATACGTCACGCAGGTGGCGCGCAAGGATTTCGTACAGCACCGGAGTGCCGCGCGATACCGCTCGCAACTCCACTCCTCCACGCCTCTCCATGCGCCCGTCCCACGCTACCCACACGCTACCCGTGCGTCACAATGCGTAAATGAGGCGCAAATGACGGCCAAGTGGGTCAGGCCCTTAACGATTCACAGAACGTAACCCTTACATAAGTCGGGAGTGCCTGTAATAAACAAAAAATCTATAAATTAATAACCTCAATATGGGTGCAAAAATGCCTGAGGTCCTTAGTGCAACCAGCGGTAGTCCATAGGTTAGTGTTGTGTCATGTTCAAGAACCTGATGGTCACAGTTTTCCAACTCCTGCACCTTCTTCCCGATGGTAGGAGTGAAGTGAGAGCATGGCCAGGGTGGTGTGGGTCTTTGATGATGCTGCCTGCCTCTTTGATCCTTTAGGGATGGTGGGGAGGTCATTACCGGTGATGGTTTCACCCAAGATAGCCTGAAAATGTTAATTACACAGGATTGTCAAAAAGTAGATACAAAGTGTGGGAGTAACTCAGCATCTCTGAAGAAAAAGGATTGGTGACGTATCGGGTCGGGATCCCTCTTCAGACTGAAAGTAGGGAATGGAGGGGGGGGGGGGGGGGGGGGCAGGGAGTGTAGAGGTAAAGTATGTAGAGGTTACTTTATATTAGAGAATTTAATGTTCATACCGCTGGGTTGTAAGCTATCGATGCGAGATATGAGATGCTGATCCTCCAATTTGCGTGAGGCCTCACTCTGGCAATGGAAGAGACCCAGGACGGAAAGGTCAGTATGGGAATGGGAAGGGGAGTCTGGGAGATCGCATAGACTCCCCTCGGCGGACCAAGTGTAAGTGTTCGGCGAGTCTACGTTTGGTTTCACCGATGTACAGGAGCTCACATCGCGAACACCAGATGCAGTCGATGAGGTTAAAGAAGATACACGTGAACCTCTGTCTTATGTCTAACCTGAAAGGACTGTCGGGGTCTCTGGATGGAGTCGAGGGAGGAGGTACAAGGACAAGGTGTAAGGGAGGTGGTACGAGCACAAGAAGATAGCGAGCGAGGGAGTCTTTTGGATGAGATGTTAATTGAGGTCATGTTAGCTTTCTCATGCAGAGGTGAAACGGAACTCTTGTTGTGTGCTGGCCTAGGTTTCACCTTCAACCATCATCACTAAAATCGATTGACATTTTTGCTGTTTGCGTGCCAACTTGCTTTGCCCTGATGCAAACTCACTGCATGCAAATTGATTGAACGGATGAATGAAAGATACAGCATGGAAACAGACCCTTCAGCCCACTGATTGTATGCCAACCATTGATCACCCATTCACACTAGTTCCAAATGAGTCATCCCATTTTTGGATCCCCTCCCCACGCACTTAGCGGCAATTTACAGAGTCCGATTAACCCACAAACCCGCACGTCTTTGGGATGTGGGAGGAAGTTGTTGCCCCCAACATCTCTCACCAACTTCGACAGATGCGCTGTAGAAAACATTTTATCGGGACGCATCACAGCATGGTTTGGGAACAGCTCCATTCAAGACCGCAAGAAATTGCAGAGAATTGTGGACGCAGCCCAGTCCTTCTTAAACACTAACTTCATCATGTATGTGTACACTGTTGTAATCATGCAGAGTTTTTCCGCTGACTGGATAGCACGCAACAAAAGTTTTCCACTGTACCTCAGTACATGTGACAATAAACTAAACTAAATATGTCTGGAGCACCGGAGGAAACACACGTGTTCATGGGGAGAACGTGTAAACTCCACACAGACAGCACCAAAGGTTGGTCTCTGGCGTTGAGCGGCAGCAACTCTACCAGCTGCGCCACTGGGCCGCCCTAAATTGCCTGTGACGTTTTTTTATAATGACAACGACAACATGAGTTAATTGTCCATAAGTTCCTTTGGAAAAGGTCATGATAAGCAATAAATACAATCACTTGCCCTTCAAATGAATAAAAGAACTAATGGTTTTTAAATGGTGAGAAATTAGCAGACGTTGATGTATGCAAAGAGCCAGGAGTCCTGTCGTGAGTGTGATGTGGAAAGAAAACATGTAGACACAGCAGACCATTCGTAGGTTGTTTTTTTTTATTGCAAGAGGGTGGAATACAAAATCTGTCTTGCCGACATTGTACCGAGCTTTGGGAAGAGAATGTTTAAAGTAGTTTGTGTAATGGACACAAAAAGCTGGAGTAACTTTGTCCCGTTACTCCAGTTTTTTGTGTTTATCTTCGGTTTAAACCAGCATCTGCAGTTCCGTCCGACACACAGTCGCTGTAATGTTCATCCAAGAGCTCAAGGATTTACTTGACTTGGGGTGCGTTAGGTTTGGCCCGCTTGATCCATTTCTAAGTTGAACTGGCTGTGAGGAATAATGAATGTAGAACGGCACTTGCAGGGACGTAACAGAACGTGGTGATTTTATTGAAACGTGCATGGTTTTCGGAGAGGTTGACTAGATGCTAGATGGACATGCTGAAATTCAGTGGCACACTCTCAGGATAAACCATCAGCTAGTTAGCACTGGGCTGAGGAGAAATGTCAATGTGAAGAGGCCTAAATCCCCAGAATTCTGTACATTGGCGTGTTTGGATGCTCTGCCTGTTTATGTTCAAGCTAGAGGTTGAAAGATTTTTGGAAACTTTGATCAGAAAGGAGACAACATCTGCCAAAGTCTCACTGAATAAATAGAACAGGGTGAATAATAAAGGGGTGAATGGTTTCTTCAGTTTCATTTTTATATAAGCTTTCTTTCTCAAATACAGATGAACGCATCCCACAAATAGGTAACGGATTAGTATTAACCTTAATGCCCCTGTCCCACTTAGGAAACCTGAACGGAAACCTCTGGAGACTTTGCGCCCCACCCAAGGTTTCCGTGCGGTTCCCGGAGGTTGCAGGTGGTTGCCGGAGGTTGCAGGTAGTGGAAGCAGGTAGGGAGACTGACAAAAACCTCCGGGAACCGCACGGAAACCTTGGGTGGGGCACAAAGTCTCCAGAGATTTCCGTTCAGGTTTCCTAAGTGGGACAGGGGCATTACTCTCTTTTTTCCACTCAGCTGAGATTTTATTGATCGGTAGCCCTGGTGTTGCTGAAATATAACATTTTGTGTTTTGTGTTTTTGTTTTCCAATTTGTGTTTACCTGAGAGGCAACCTTTTCATATAAAGGAAGGTGGGTATATGGGACGAGCTGCCAAAGGAGGTAGTTGAGGCAGGTGACATGACATTTTAAGGACATTTGGACAGGTACATGGATAGGAAAGATTTAGAGGAATATGAACCAAATGCAGGTAGGTGGGATGAGTGGAGACAGAGCATCTTGGTTGGCATAGGCAGGTTGGGCCGAAGGGCCTGTTTCCAAGCTGTATGACTCTATAAAGCATCACACTAATATTGATTAACAATCTGTGCTTCTAAAGTTTCTTTGAACAAAGTGACTATTTTTAAAGTGTTATTTGGGCAATCCTATTCATAGAGTCACACAGCACGGAACGAGGCCCTTCGTCCCAAATTGCCCATGCTGACCAAAAAGCCCCATCTTTAACTAGTTCCAGCTGCCCATGTTCAGCCCATAGCCCTCTAAACCTTTCCTAGCCAGGAGTGGCACGGTGGCACAGAGGTTGAGTTACTGCCTTACAGCACCAGAGACCCGAGTTCGATCCTGACTACGGGTGCTGTATGGAGTTTGTATGTTCTCCCCGTGAATGTGTGCATTTTCCCCCAGGACTCTGGTTTCCTCCCACACTCCAAAGACGTACAGGTTTGTAGGTTAATTGACTTTGGTAAAATTGTAAATTGTCCCTCGTGTGTGTGGGATGTGGGATAGTGTTTGTGTGCTTAGATCACCGGTCGGCACGGACTCGGTGGGTCGAAGGGCCTGTTTCCGCACTGTATCTCTAAACTAATCTAAGCTAAACCCGATGAAGATAACCTTTCATTCGGATGAATGAGTCTTTCATTTTGAATTGATATTGTGTTGTACATATGTAAATTAATCACATGTTTTGTGTGTGTGTGTGTGTGTGTTGTGCATTTATACAGACAGCCCTGGTGTTTCTGCTATTTGAACTCTTTCCAGAGGTAAAGGGCTCATGGAAAGAAGATCCTGGGCTTTGCTTGGAAGACCTCAATGTTGACCAGTTAAATGAGGGACCGTTGTGAAGAAGCTCGAGAATTGCCTGGTTTCATGAAGAGTGGCTTGTGTTAGAATGCTCTACGTCCACAGAGGGCTAAGGAAATTCGGCATGGCTCCAGTTATTCTTGCCAATTTCTGTAGATTCACCGTAGAAAGCATCCTCTCCAGATGCATCACAGCTTGGTACGCAATTACTGTTCACCAAGACTACAGGAAACTACAGAGATCTATGGGCGCAGCCCATTCCAGCACTCACACCAGCCTCCCCTCCCTCCACGACATTGACTCCATCTGCATTTCACACTGCCAGAGGAAAGCAGACAACATAATCAAAGCCCACTCACTCCCTAGTCGTTCCCTCTATTCCCCTCTCCCATCGGACAGAAGATGCAAAAGCTCAATAGGACATACCACTAGATTCAAGAAAATCTTCTTCCCCGCTGTTATCCGAATCTTGAAAGGACGTCGTATATGCTGGGAATGAATTTGTGACCTTCCAATCTACCTCATTGTGTTCTGTTTGTTCTCTTAGTCATGCACATTATACTATGGATACAAACACTTTTTCTTCATTGTACACATGACAATAATGCTTCAATACCTGGCAAAAAGGTACTTTGCAGTCAGCAGTGTTTTCTCCTCTGCGTTTAGGTTGACCTGGCCTGATGCAAGTACAGCTTGAGGGAGCACAGACGTTTACACTTCGTTTCCATCATCGGGTCTACTCCATGATGTTGCTGCACATTGATTATTGCTTTTAAAGATGCTCTATGTTTCAGCATTGCTCTATGTTTCAGCATTGCTGGCTACTGTTGACACCAAAGTATCTGAATTTCCACAAGTGCCTTAACGTTGGTGTTTACACAAAGCATTCCACAGTTAATGCAAGCCATTCAACTGAAATGGGCTTTAAAGCTCTGCCACAGATATAGAAAGAACAGTGTGCCTTCAATTCCTGCTCCCCATGGAATTCTTCAATGGATCCAAAATGAACAGATACAGGACACTCCGACAGTCCACACAGATATTCATCTCCAGTGACCCTTGCTCAATCCTGGCCTTGAGTGCTGTCTGTGAGTTTTCACGTTCTACCTGTGATCCCCTTGGCCTCCGCCACATGTTCAGGTTTCCTTCCAGGTGCCAATGATGTGTGGTTTGGTAGGTTATTCTGTACATTGACCCTAGTGTTTGGGTGAATGGTGAAATCTGGGAACTGCGCCTACATGGGTCAGGGCATTGCGTACAGGAGAGACGCAGAGTGCTGTTTACAAGGTCCAGCAGGGAGGTTGGGATGGAATTGGATTGACTGAATCGGATCGAATGGCCACTCCTGCACCTATTGTCTATTGAAGTGTGTGGGGGAGATGATGGTAAACACCAACCAAGTTGTTGTGAGATGTTGACCTGCATGGAGATAAAGGGGCAATGGGGGGGGGGGGGGGGGGATAAAGCAATGCAGGTGGATTCATACAGATGTAAGGTCCATTTGAAGAGGACCACAGGAAGAAGGAGAACAGACTGAAGTCATCATCATTCCATCCAGGGGATCTTGGACAAAACACAAAGTAATGGAGTAACTCAGCGGATCAGGCAGCATCTGTGGAAAGAATAGTCAGCAGGCATTTTCGGTTGTGCCCCTTCTTCAGACTGATTGTAATAGGGGGGAGAAATCTAGTGAAGAGAGGTATGGGCAGGACAAAAGCTGGCAAGTAATTGGTGGATATAGGTGAGAGGCTTGGACTGCAGATGGATGGAGTAAATGTTAGAGATGAAAAGGAGGCAAAGGGGTCTTGCATAAGGGGAGAGGAGAGGAGTGAAATATAAAGCCAGAGGGATGGATATATCCAAGTGGCTCCATGTCAACCATCACCAGTTGTTGAATACGGACATTTGTTCTTAATAAATTCTCGATCTTTCACAAAAAAACTACTGGTTACTACTCAATTTGTTCAAGAAAAAAAAAAATCAATCTCAGAGATATTGAGTTTTTATGAAACCTTTAAAGTGAAAGGCTTTGATAGAGTGGATACTGTGTGAATGTTTACACTTGCAGAGAAATTGAAGACATATATATTAAAGACGGTTACCAAGAAATATTGGTTGGCATGGGTGAGTTGGGCCAAAGGGCCTGTCTCCATGGTGTATGACTCCATGACACTCTATCAAGTGGGAAATTTTGGTAGGCGGCGCGACTCTCGTCAGCAGCGGCCTCTGCAGTCCGTCTGCGTTTTTATTATTTTATGTCTATGTTTTTATGTAGTTTTTGTTATTTTTTGTTGGGGTATGTGTGTGGGGGGGAGTGGTTAACTTTTAAATCTCTCCCTGCACGGGAGACCCGACCTTTTCTTTGTCGGGTCTCCGTTGTCGTTGGGGCTGCAACGAGGAGCGGCCTCCAACAGGAAGACCGGGGGCTGTGGTGCCGACTACTCACCTCACCGTCGCGGAGCTGGCCGAGTCCAGAGCGGGTGGAGCTGTGGTGGACGCTGCTGCGGCCCGACCTCTGGAGATTCGGTGGCTGCAACTGCGGGTTTGGCGGACAGTGACACCGGGAGCCCGCGGGTCCCTGGAGGGAGACCGCTTTTCCGGGCTCCCGCAACGGCGACTTCTCCCGCCCGAGTTGCGGGGTTGAAGAGCTCCTGGAGCGGGGCCTTACAGCACCGCCCCGCGCGGCTTGGAATGGCTGCGGGAGTTTGCGAGCGCGCGCCGGGGGCTCTAACACCAAGACCCGGTGTGCAACCTTGCATCACCCGGCGTGGCTTTAATGGCCACGGGACAATCTACCATCGCCCGCCGGGGGCTTTGACTTTGACTCTGACATCGGGGGGGGGGGGGGGGAGAGTGCAGTGGAGAGAAAAGTTTTTTTGGCCTTCCATCACAGCAATGTGATGGATGTTTATGTAAATTATGTTGTGTCTTGGGTCTATTTGTTTGTAATGTATGGCTGCAGAAACGGCATTTCGTTTGGACCTCAAGGGGTCCAAATGACAATAAATTGAATTGTATTGTATTGTATAAATTTGGTAATAGGCAGATACGAATTAACTCGTTTTTTGGACTACCATCTGTAAACGGGCCAGACCAGTCAAGATGGCAGACTAACTTCTCCAAAGAACGTGTGTCTACAACAATCCAGTCATTTTGTTCCCAATAGTTTTTTTTTAAATTCCTTGTTTTTAATTGAATTATTTGGATTCACCACAGTGCCAATGTACTCATTAGTATAGATGCATTGAAGGGGAGGTTAGACAAGTTTGTGGAGGAGAAGGGACCAGAGGGTTGTGTTGATAGATTTCTATGAGGAAAAGTTGGAGGAGGCTCTTGTTGGACATGAATGCTGCAATAGTCTGTGTTTGTCTTTGGAGTGTGGGAGAAAACCAGGAAACCCACGCGGTCACAGGGAGAATGTGCTTACTCCACACAGACAGCATTTGAGGTCAGGATCAAGGAAGCAACTGTGCCAGCAAAGCATTAATGAAAAGAATACACAATGCCTTTTGCAAAGCAATAACTCTGTTCCTCCCCACAAGTGTTGCAGCTCGCATCACAGCATGGATTGGGAACCGCTCCATCCAAGACTGCAAAAAATTGCAGAGAGTTGTGGATTTAGCCCAGACCATCACACAAAGCAACCTGCAAGAAGTTTGTATGTTCTCCTTGTACCGTGTGGATTTACTCCGAGATCTTCAGTTTCCTCCCACACACCTAAGACGTACAGTTTGAAGGTTAATTTGCTTGGTATAAATGTAAATTGTCCACAGTGTGTAGGATAGTGTTAATGTGCAGGGATCGGTGTGGACTCGGTAGGCCGAAGGACCTGTTTCCATGCTGTATCTCTGAACTAAATTAAACTAAACCTCCTTTTGATTGACTCTATTTACACCTCACGCTGCCTCGCCAAGGCCACCAGCGTAAGCAAGGGCTAGTCGCACCCCCAGTCACTCCCTCTTCTCTCTCCCATCAGACAAAAGTACAGAAGTGTGAAAACGCACACCTCCATATTCAGGGACAGTTTCTTCCCAGCTGTCATCTGGTAACTGAACCATCCTATCACCAACTAAAGAGCGGTTCTGAGCTACTATCTACCTCATTGGAGACCCTCAGACTATCTTTGATCAGACTTTATCTTGCACTAAACGTTATTCCCTTTATCATGTATGTATCTGTACACTGTGGACGGCTCGATTGTGATTATGTATTGTCTTTCTGCTGACTGGTTAGCCCGCAACAAAATGTTTTCACTGTAGCTTGGTACATGTGACAATAAACTAAACTCAACTCTTTGTGAGTTCTGCTTTACGCTTTGTACTAGGCTCTTGCTTCCTTCTCCTGACTGCCTTGCTCTCCATTTTAAGCAACGCCTTTACCATTTGGGTCTTCAGACTTTAAAATTCCTTTCCTAAAACTTCCTACATTTCTCTATCATTTAGTCCTATCTTTTTAAAATCTTAAGCATTGGTCCCTTTGCCTTGTTCACGCTTTGTGACACACTTTGGGACATCTTGCTACTTTTAAGAGCGTTACATCAGCGCAAACTATTGCTATTGTTACGAGTGTAAATGGCACATAGAAGAAAGAATAAAATAAGACTTAAAGGGCATTTAATTACTAATCTGTGCACAAAACGTGCTTGTTTTGCATCAGACTGTCAACCCAAATAAGAAAAAGAATGGGACTTAATTTCAGATTGGTCGTTATTAGAATCCAAATTCATTTCAAATTCATACAGACTACTTTGAAGAAACCAATGATAAACATACATAAAATGTTTCTAATCCATTGGGGGGCGCAGTGGCAAAGCTGGGAGAGCTGCTGCTTCAATGCACCAGAGACCTGGTTGCAATCCTGACTATGGGTGCTGTCTGTGTGGAGTTTGCACGTTCTCTCAGCAGCCGCGTGGGTTTCCACTGGGTGCTCCCACATCTCGTAGACGTGCGGGTTTTCAGGCTAATTGACCTCTGTAAATCCCCCCTAGTGTGTAGGGAGTGGATGCGAAAGTACGGTGACATAGAACTAGTGTGAACGGGTGATCGATAGTGCGAGCTCGATGGGCCAAAGAGCCTGTTTCCACGCTATACCTTTCAATCAGTCAAAACTGGACAGTAATGTTAGGGGCAATGTATTCTTGGCTGTAAAGGGGTGAGCGGAGCACTGCTGACCTAAATTTACTCCACATTCACCATAAGGATAAGTGGATCAATGTCAATCTAGCCCGTGTGATGTTTTGAACAAGGCCTTTTAAACTATCTTGTCTAAATGTTGGTGAGTCTACCCTCTTCCAAGCTCTCCACCGTAACCCATTGCTCCATCTAGTGTCTCAGATGCAAAGCATTTGCACCTCATCCACAGAATACAGGAATGTTGAAACACATTAGCTAGAATTTCCACTTGAAGGGCATTTAAGACTTTGTCAGTGGTCCAACCCAAATCTGTGTTTAACAATCCATTACTCTTAAGGTAGAGTCATACAACAAGGCAGCGGGCCCTTTGGCCCATCTTGGTCATGCTGGCCAGGATGCCCCTTCTCAACGTCCCACCTGCCCGTGTTTGGTCCATATCCCTCTCAACCTTTCTTATCCACGTACCTGTCTAAATGTATATTAAATGTTGTTATAGCACCTGCCCCCTCTGGCAGCTCATTCCATACACTCACCACCCTAAGTGTGAAAAGGTTGCCCCTTAGGTTCCTATTAAATCTTGCTCCTCACACCTTAATCCTATGTCCTCTGGTTCTTGATTCCCGTACTCTGGGTAAAAGACTGGGCATCTAACCGACTGTGCATCTATTCCCGTCATGATCTTAAACACCTCTATAAGATCAGCCCTCATCCTGCAGCATTCCAAAGAACAAAGTCCTAGCCTGCCCAACTTCTCTCTATAGCTCAGGCACTCAGGTCCTGGCAATTTGTATTTGATTGTGCCAACCAGGTCTGTTCAGTTATCATCCCCCTCCTCATCTGGATCAACTATTCACCCACCAGTCTCCATCCCGTCCCTCTTTGTTCAACTATGAGCTTGTGATCTTTCCCGTTCTCTCTCAGTCCTGCTGCACAGGGCTGCTTGACCCAAAACCTACACCCTTTGCCCCCACGGATGCTGCTTGATCCACCAAGTTTGATTGAATGAAAGATACGGCATGGAAACAGGCCCTTCTGCCTACTAATTCCATCGATCACCGGTTCACACGTTCTATGTTATCCCAATTTCACATTCACTCCCTACACACTAGGGGGCAATTCACAGAGGCCAAGTAACCCACAAATCCGTACGTCTTTAGGTTTGTGGGAGCACCCAGCAGAAACCCACTGTCACAGTGAGAACGTGCAAACTCCACATGCAAGACCCGAGGTCAGGATCGAACCCGGGTCTTTAGCGCTGTGAGGCATCAGTTCTACCACTGTGCTGCTTTGTGTGTTTTTCCACCAATTTGTTTGTTGTTCCAGACTCCAGCATTTGCATTCCAAATGTGTTTTAACAGTACTTTATCTCTAGAGCCCTTTAGGATAGTCTGGCATAAATGCACAACATTCATTTTCTTTTTTATACACGTTTTCTATTTTTCCCTCCTAGGGTCAATATTCCATAGTTAGCTGTATTAAGTGAACGGCCACATATAGTTGATCACAATTCTGCAATATCAATATTCATTATTCACATCTAATCACAAATAGTTTTTGTCAAATTTAATAATTATTTCAATAAATTAAATATTTTCAGTAGTTTATCATATTGGAAGCATAAGATTACAATAAACTCTCGTTATAACTGACCATGAGTGAGGGGTGGGGGGGGAGAGAGAAATAATGTTTGTTATGGTTGATTGTCCGCTATAACTGAGTAAGGAATTATCAGTGTATGTAGTGGAAACAAAGAACTGCAGGTGCTGGATAATACACAAAAGGATTACACAAGGTGCTGGAGTAACTCAGCAGGTCAGGGAGCACCTCTGGAGAACATAGGTGATGTTTCGGGTCGACACCCTTCTTCGGACTCTCGGTCCGCATCCGAGCCTGGAATCCAGGTGAGGTGACTCTCCTTATAGATACTAATTAGCGAATAACCCTTTATTTAAACCATCTCTTATTGATAAAACATATAACCAATAGGAAAGTCTCGGAATTAGAAGGATCGGGGATATGTACGAAATGGAAAACCTATTATCATTCCAACAATTACAATTAAAATTTAAACTGAAAAACAACCAATATTTTAAATATCTTCAGATTTGCGATTTCATGAAAAAATATATACAAGGATATCAAAAAATGACTCCTGAATTATTGGAAGAAGCAATGAATATTAAAGCTGACACAAAAATTAATATCATATTTATATAATAGTATTTTAAATATAGACCTACCATCGACAGAGGTACTTAGAGAAGAGTGGGAACGGGAACTAATGATAAAAATTACAAAGGTTACATGGGAAAAGTACTTGATATATATTCACAAAGGTTCGATTAATGTAAGACATAATCTAATTCAATTAAAAATTTTACACAGATTATATTATTCAAAAACAAGATTGAACAAATTTAATCCAAATATATCCCCCATTTGTGATAAATGTTTATCCCAAAACGCAACTATAACACACTCCTTTGTTTCCTGCATAAAACTTTATAAATTTTGGAGTGATATCTTTGAAATATTTACAAATTATTCAAGATAAGAATGGAACCTAATACTGAAATGATTATATTTGGAGTAATGGAAGATGGGAATAAATTGAACACATCTCAAATTTTATTTTTTTAATTATGGTTTAATAATAGCAAAAAAATTAATACTTAAATTTTGGAAAAATACATCAATACCAACGCTTAAAATGTGGATTGCAAGCATGTTGGACACCGCACATCTTGAGGAAATGCGATTCCTCCTAATGGATAAATTAGACCAATTCATAACGAGTTGGTCTCCATTTGTCGTCTTTTTGGAATCAAATGGTGCAACACAATTGTAAAAAATAACTGTTTCAGGACTGGACGAGGGATGGTCAAGATTATACTTTTTTTTTTCCTTTATGTCTTATTCTCTTTTTTCTATTTTCTTTTCCTCAACTTTCTTTACTCATTCGTCTTTTTTCTTTTTCTTCACACACTATATATCTCACGTCTTTCTATCCTTTACTATCTAATTTATTTTTCTTATTCTCATGTTTCTTTATTATAACAAAAAAAAATAAGAAGCTGTACATAAAATGTATTATGAAAATATATATTAGGCACTTTGGTGCCATATGATTGTACTTACTTCTAATAAAATAGAACCTTTCTTATCCACGTACCTGTCTAAATGTATATTAAATGTTGTTATAGCACCTGCCCCCTCTGGCAGCTCATTCCATACACTCACCACCCCAAGTGTGAAAAGGTTGCCCCTTAGGTTCCTATTAAATCTTGCTCCTCACACCTTAATCCTATGTCCTCTGGTTCTTGATTCCCGTACTCTGGGCATCTAACCGACTGTGCATCTATTCCCGTCATGATCTTAAACACCTCTATAAGATCAGCCCTCATCCTGCAGCATTCCAAAGAACAAAGTCCTAGCCTGCCCAACTTCTCTCTATAGCTCAGGTACTCAGGTCCTGGCAATTTGTATTTGATTGTGCCAACCAGGTCTGTTCAGTTATCATCCCCCTCCTCATCTGGATCAACTATTCACCCACCAGTCTCCATCCCGTCCCTCTTTGTTCAACTATGAGCTTGTGATCTTTCCCGTTCTCTCTCAGTCCTGCTGCACAGGGCTGCTTGACCCAAAACCTACACCCTTTGCCCCCACGGATGCTGCTTGATCCACCAAGTTTGATTGAATGAAAGATACGGCATGGAAACAGGCCCTTCTGCCTACTAATTCCATCGATCACCGGTTCACACGTTCTATGTTATCCCAATTTCACATCCACTCCCTACACACTAGGGGGCAATTCACAGAGGCCAAGTAACCCACAAATCCGTACGTCTTTAGGTTTGTGGGAGCACCCAGCAGAAACCCACTGTCACAGTGAGAACGTGCAAACTCCACATGCAAGACCCGAGGTCAGGATCGAACCCGGGTCTTTAGCGCTGTGAGGCATCAGTTCTACCACTGTGCTGCTTTGTGTGTTTTTCCACCAATTTGTTTGTTGTTCCAGACTCCAGCATTTGCATTCCAAATGTGTTTTAACAGTACTTTATCTCTAGAGCCCTTTAGGATAGTCTGGCATAAATGCACAACATTCATTTTCTTTTTTATACACGTTTTCTATTTTTCCCTCCTAGGGTCAATATTCCATAGTTAGCTGTATTAAGTGAACGGCCACATATAGTTGATCACAATTCTGCAATATCAATATTCATTATTCACATCTAATCGCAAATAGTTTTTGTCAAATTTAATAATTATTTCAATAAATTAAATATTTTCAGTAGTTTATCATATTGGAAGCATAAGATTACAGTAAACTCTCGTTATAACTGACCATGGGTGAGGGGTAGGGGGGGAGAGAGAAATAATGTTTGTTATGGTTGATTGTCCGCTATAACTGAGTAAGGAATTATCAGTGTATGTAGTGGAAACAAAGAACTGCAGGTGCTGGATAATACACAAAAGGATTACACAAGGTGCTGGAGTAACTCAGCAGGTCAGGGAGCACCTCTGGAGAACATAGGTGATGTTTCGGGTCGACACCCTTCTTCGGACTCTCGGTCCGCATCCGAGCCTGGAATCCAGGTGAGGTGACTCTCCTTATAGATACTAATTAGCGAATAACCCTTTATTTAAACCATCTCTTATTGATAAAACATATAACCAATAGGAAAGTCTCGGAATTAGAAGGATCGGGGATATGTACGAAATGGAAAACCTATTATCATTCCAACAATTACAATTAAAATTTAAACTGAAAAACAACCAATATTTTAAATATCTTCAGATTTGCGATTTCATGAAAAAATATATACAAGGATATCAAAAAATGACTCCTGAATTATTGGAAGAAGCAATGAATATTAAAGCTGACACAAAAATTAATATCATATTTATATAATAGTATTTTAAATATAGACCTACCATCGACAGAGGTACTTAGAGAAGAGTGGGAACGGGAACTAATGATAAAAATTACAAAGGTTACATGGGAAAAGTACTTGATATATATTCACAAAGGTTCGATTAATGTAAGACATAATCTAATTCAATTAAAAATTTTACACAGATTATATTATTCAAAAACAAGATTGAACAAATTTAATCCAAATATATCCCCCATTTGTGATAAATGTTTATCCCAAAAGGCAACTATAACACACTCCTTTGTTTCCTGCATAAAACTTTATAAATTTTGGAGTGATATCTTTGAAATATTTACAAATTATTCAAGATAAGAATGGAACCTAATACTGAAATGATTATATTTGGAGTAATGGAAGATGGGAATAAATTGAACACATCTCAAAATTTATTTTTTAATTATGGTTTAATAATAGCAAAAAAATTAATACTTAAATTTTGGAAAAATACATCAATACCAACGCTTAAAATGTGGATTGCAAGCATGTTGGACACCGCACATCTTGAGGAAATGCGATTCCTCCTAATGGATAAATTAGACCAATTCATAACGAGTTGGTCTCCATTTGTCGTCTTTTTGGAATCAAATGGTGCAACACAATTGTAAAAAATAACTGTTTCAGGACTGGACGAGGGATGGTCAAGATTATACTTTTTTTTTTCCTTTATGTCTTATTCTCTTTTTTCTATTTTCTTTTCCTCAACTTTCTTTACTCATTCGTCTTTTTTCTTTTTCTTCACACACTATATATCTCACGTCTTTCTATCCTTTACTATCTAATTTATTTTTCTTATTCTCATGTTTCTTTATTATAACAAAAAAAAATAAGAAGCTGTACATAAAATGTATTATGAAAATATATATTAGGCACTTTGGTGCCATATGATTGTACTTACTTCTAATAAAATAGAACCTTTCTTATCCACGTACCTGTCTAAATGTATATTAAATGTTGTTATAGCACCTGCCCCCTCTGGCAGCTCATTCCATACACTCACCACCCTAAGTGTGAAAAGGTTGCCCCTTAGGTTCCTATTAAATCTTGCTCCTCACACCTTAATCCTATGTCCTCTGGTTCTTGATTCCCGTACTCTGGTAGCATCTAACCGACTGTGCATCTATTCCCGTCATGATCTTAAACACCTCTATAAGATCAGCCCTCATCCTGCAGCATTCCAAAGAACAAAGTCCTAGCCTGCCCAACTTCTCTCTATAGCTCAGGTACTCAGGTCCTGGCAATTTGTATTTGATTGTGCCAACCAGGTCTGTTCAGTTATCATCCCCCTCCTCATCTGGATCAACTATTCACCCACCAGTCTCCATCCCGTCCCTCTTTGTTCAACTATGAGCTTGTGATCTTTCCCGTTCTCTCTCAGTCCTGCTGCACAGGGCTGCTTGACCCAAAACCTACACCCTTTGCCCCCACGGATGCTGCTTGATCCACCAAGTTTGATTGAATGAAAGATACGGCATGGAAACAGGCCCTTCTGCCTACTAATTCCATCGATCACCGGTTCACACGTTCTATGTTATCCCAATTTCACATTCCACTCCCTACACACTAGGGGGCAATTCACAGAGGCCAAGTAACCCACAAATCCGTACGTCTTTAGGTTTGTGGGAGCACCCAGCAGAAACCCACTGTCACAGTGAGAACGTGCAAACTCCACATGCAAGACCCGAGGTCAGGATCGAACCCGGGTCTTTAGCGCTGTGAGGCATCAGTTCTACCACTGTGCTGCTTTGTGTGTTTTTCCACCAATTTGTTTGTTGTTCCAGACTCCAGCATTTGCATTCCAAATGTGTTTTAACAGTACTTTATCTCTAGAGCCCTTTAGGATAGTCTGGCATAAATGCACAACATTCATTTTCTTTTTTATACACGTTTTCTATTTTTCCCTCCTAGGGTCAATATTCCATAGTTAGCTGTATTAAGTGAACGGCCACATATAGTTGATCACAATTCTGCAATATCAATATTCATTATTCACATCTAATCGCAAATAGTTTTTGTCAAATTTAATAATTATTTCAATAAATTAAATATTTTCAGTAGTTTATCATATTGGAAGCATAAGATTACAGTAAACTCTCGTTATAACTGACCATGGGTGAGGGGTAGGGGGGGGAGAGAGAAATAATGTTTGTTATGGTTGATTGTCCGCTATAACTGAGTAAGGAATTATCAGTGTATGTAGTGGAAACAAAGAACTGCAGGTGCTGGATAATACACAAAAGGATTACACAAGGTGCTGGAGTAACTCAGCAGGTCAGGGAGCACCTCTGGAGAACATAGGTGATGTTTCGGGTCGACACCCTTCTTCGGACTCTCGGTCCGCATCCGAGCCTGGAATCCAGGTGAGGTGACTCTCCTTATAGATACTAATTAGCGAATAACCCTTTATTTAAACCATCTCTTATTGATAAAACATATAACCAATAGGAAAGTCTCGGAATTAGAAGGATCGGGGATATGTACGAAATGGAAAACCTATTATCATTCCAACAATTACAATTAAAATTTAAACTGAAAAACAACCAATATTTTAAATATCTTCAGATTTGCGATTTCATGAAAAAATATATACAAGGATATCAAAAAATGACTCCTGAATTATTGGAAGAAGCAATGAATATTAAAGCTGACACAAAAATTAATATCATATTTATATAATAGTATTTTAAATATAGACCTACCATCGACAGAGGTACTTAGAGAAGAGTGGGAACGGGAACTAATGATAAAAATTACAAAGGTTACATGGGAAAAGTACTTGATATATATTCACAAAGGTTCGATTAATGTAAGACATAATCTAATTCAATTAAAAATTTTACACAGATTATATTATTCAAAAACAAGATTGAACAAATTTAATCCAAATATATCCCCCATTTGTGATAAATGTTTATCCCAAAACGCAACTATAACACACTCCTTTGTTTCCTGCATAAAACTTTATAAATTTTGGAGTGATATCTTTGAAATATTTACAAATTATTCAAGATAAGAATGGAACCTAATACTGAAATGATTATATTTGGAGTAATGGAAGATGGGAATAAATTGAACACATCTCAAATTTATTTTTTAATTATGGTTTAATAATAGCAAAAAAATTAATACTTAAATTTTGGAAAAATACATCAATACCAACGCTTAAAATGTGGATTGCAAGCATGTTGGACACCGCACATCTTGAGGAAATGCGATTCCTCCTAATGGATAAATTAGACCAATTCATAACGAGTTGGTCTCCATTTGTCGTCTTTTTGGAATCAAATGGTGCAACACAATTGTAAAAAATAACTGTTTCAGGACTGGACGAGGGATGGTCAAGATTATACTTTTTTTTTTCCTTTATGTCTTATTCTCTTTTTTCTATTTTCTTTTCCTCAACTTTCTTTACTCATTCGTCTTTTTTCTTTTTCTTCACACACTATATATCTCACGTCTTTCTATCCTTTACTATCTAATTTATTTTTCTTATTCTCATGTTTCTTTATTATAACAAAAAAAAATAAGAAGCTGTACATAAAATGTATTATGAAAATATATATTAGGCACTTTGGTGCCATATGATTGTACTTACTTCTAATAAAATAAAATATATATTTTTTAAATAGATGCTAATTAGCCAGTTGTGCATATCCAATATTTTGTTTTATACAGCTGTAGTTTAGTTTGGAGATGAAGCACGAGAACAGGCCCTTCGGCCCTCCGAGTCCACCCATTCATATCATCTCAAGATCATTCCACTTTCTCATCCACTCCCTACACTCCCATCCACTTCATCCACTCTAGTGTCCCCCACTAGGGACAATTTTAAAGAGGTCAATTAATGTACAAACACACACATCCTTGGGAAATGGGAGGAAACCTCACAAATAGCAACCCAGGTCAGGATCGAACCCAGGTCTCTGGTGCTGAGACAGCAACTCTATCAGCTTTCAAGAGACATGTCCGTCAAGAGACAGAGATAGTGTCTTCTACATAATCCAATAACATCCCGTCTGAAAAGGGTCCCAACCCAGACCATCGCCTGACCCGTCAACTGATGCTGTCTGACCCACTGAGATCCTCCAGTACTATGTGTAGGAACTGCAGATGCTGGTTTAAACCGAAGATAGACACAAAAAGCTGGAGTAACTCAGTGGGACAGGCAGCATCTCTGGAGAGAAGGGTCTGAGGAAGGGTGTCGACCCGAAACATTGCCCATTCCTTCTCTCCAGAGATGCTGCCGGTCCCGTTGAGTAACTCCAGCTATTTGTGTCTATCTCCAGTACTATGTGTTTTACACCTCTGCCTTTGCAAGAACGGTGTAGAATATTGAAACGCAACCTTCAAATGTGAAACACGCAAGCAGCTTGTGTCTCAGACAGATCACAAGAGGAAGCAGTCCCAGATTCATCTTTACTTTTGTTCCCCTTTGCAAATCCAATTTGTAGCCGAGTCCATCACACAGACCCGACTCCCCACCATTGACTCCACCTACACTTCACGATGCCTCAGAAAAGCTGCCAACATAATCAAAGACTATTATAAAATCTATTCTAAACCCACTGACTCCCACAGCTATCCAGACTACACTTCTTCCCACCATGCTTCCTGTAAAGACTCTAACTATCCCCTACTCCCAATTCCTCCGTCTACGCCGCATCTGCTCCCTAGATGGGATATTCCATACCAGGACATCGGAGTTGTCCTCATTCTTTAGGGAACGGGGGTTCCCCTCTCCCATCATAGACGAGGCCCTCACTTGTGTCTCCTCGGTAGCCCGCAGCTCCGCCCTTGCCCCCCTCCCCCCAGTCGTAACAGAGACAGAGTCCCCCTAGTCCTCACCTTCCACCCCATCAACCCTCGCATCTAGCACATAATCCTCTGACATTTTCGCTAGCTTCAACAAGATCCCACCGCTAGCCACATTTTCTATCTCCACCCCTTTCCGCTTTCAGTAGAGACCATTCCCTTCGCAACACCCTGGTCAACTCGTCCCTTCCCACCCAAACCACCCCCTCCCCAGGTACCTTCCCCTGCAACCACAGGAGATGCAACACCTGTTTGTATACCGCCCCTCAACTCCGTCCAAGGACCCCTACATCTATTCTACATTTCCCTTGATCTCCATTCCCTTTGCCCTTTTCACACCTTCACACTTATCTATGTATCTCCCTCCCCCCCTGATGTCAGTCTGAAGAAGGGTCTCGACCCGAAACATCACCCATTCCTTCTCTCCAGAGATGTTGCCTGTCCCGCTGAGTTACTCCAGCATTTTGTGTCTATCTTTAATCAAAGACTTGTTCCACGGGCATCCCTTCTTCCTACTATTCCAGATGGGCAGAAGATACAGAAGCTGGAAGCTATGCACCACCAGACTCATGGACAGCTTCTTCCCCTCTGTGATCAGGCTTCTGAATGGTCCTTCATAAGTTAGGCTACCATTTGATTCACATCTAACCCATTGGCCTTTGTCTCTGGAACTGGTGTGCTAGTCGCACATATGTTTAATTTATGTGTTTATTAGATACACACTGATTTATCTCAAGAATCTAACTGCCGTGTAAACATGACATTCCAGTGCAGTCTGAAGAGTCCCAACCCGAAACAACGCCCCAGAGATGCTGCCTGACCAGCTGAGTTACTCCAGAATGTTGTGTCCTTTTGCCTGCAGTTAGTTAGTAAGTTTTGTTTATTGTCGCGAGTACCGAGGTACAGTGAAAAGCTTTTTTGTTGCATGCTATCCAACCAGTACAAAGACTATACAGGATTACAATCAAGTCGTCCACAGTGTACAGATACAGGATTAAGGGAATAACATCCAGTCCAGTAAAGTCTGATTAAAGATAAGATGATGGTCTCCAATGAGGTAGATGTTAGGGTAGGACCGCTCTTTAGTTGGTCTTAGTTTAGTTTACAGATATAGTGTGGAAACAGGACCTTCGGCCCACCGAGTCCGCGCCGAACAGTGACACTAACACTATCCTACACACAAGGGACAATTTACAATTTTTACCAAGGCCAATCACCGTACAAACCTGGAGTGCGGGTGGAAACCGGTGCACCCGGAGAGAACCCACGCGGTCACAGGGAGAATGTACAAACTCCATACAGACAGTACCCGTAATCAGGATCGTAGATCGAATCAGGTCTCTGGCGCTGTAAGGCAGCAACTCTACATACTGCAGCCAGGATTGTTGAGTTTGGCTTGATGGCATTTAAGTATAATGTCATTTGATTTGATTGAATATTATGTAGAACAAAGCTTTTGAACTGTACTTGGGTGGACGTGACAATAATAAAGCTACAGCTACACTTGGGGACAGTGAGGCTGGTTTGTTTAGGGTGCAATAGAGAGCACAGGTTCATCCTGCACCACCCGGCCCCTAGTGAAGCCAGTGATGTTTCTCTTTGACTCAGGCCCCCCCCCCCCCCCGCAACATCCCACAATCACGTGACCATGTGGGCCCTGCGATTTCCAGGGATTAGGAGGTGAAGAGTAGAAAGAGGGAGGAGGGAAGGGGAAGGAAACCGATGACAGCAGTCTCATAACAGTTGGGGCGATGAGGAGTAGTGAGGATAAAGCAACTTTGGGGGAAGTTAGAGGGAGGGGCAGGCTTGTGATTGGGGTTTGAGTGAGGTTGGGGTGCTGGTCGTCCCCCCTTCCCTGGCGGCAGTGGTGCGCTCCGTGGAACGCCGGGCCGCGCGCATAGAACGCCGTGTAACAATATTCTTGCTACGTGTCGCGGGGAAGGCCGGCCCCGCACCGCAGCGCAGCCCTGTCCCACACCCCGCACCTACACCCCTACACTCACCCACCCACACCGGCATGTCCACCCCCGCTCGCAGGAGGCTCATGAGGGACTTCAAACGGTGAGCGGGGGAGGGGGAAGGACAGGCAGTTTTCTCCCCTCCCTAACCCTACAATTTAACATGGCGCTGCTTTGACTTTTAAAATGGAAACGCCGCGGACGCGGGGGGGGTTTGGGTTTGGGGGGTTGCCCGGGGCCTGGGAGAGGAAGGAGGAAGGAAGAACGGGCCGAGGGAGGGAGGGAGAGAGGGAAGGACGAGGGAGGAAAGGAGAGGTGTTTTTTTTGTAGGTACACAAAAATGCTGGAGAAACTCAGCGGGTGCAGCAGCATCTATGGAGCGAAGGAAATAGGCGACGTTTCGGGCTGAAACCCTTCTTCTTGTTTGTATCTCTTTCCAATCCCTTCTTGTGCCTTCACAGGTTGCAGGAGGATCCCCCAGCCGGCGTGAGCGGAGCGCCCTCGGAGAACAATATCATGGTCTGGAATGCGGTTATATTTGGGTGAGTGAGGAGCCGGCCCGGCCCGAGGCCTGTTTTCGTTCACCTCCCCTCTGTCCCTGCCGGCCGGCCGACACCTGTCCGCCTCGTTGCCCCGGTCGACTTGCTCAAAGGGCGGTGGTTTCTGTCGCTATGTACATATAATCCGCCGACCCAACCGCCTGCTTTACCTGTTAACTGTACGGTGATGCGCCAGTCTCGAGTAGGGGTGCTATATTTGTGGTTGTGTATGGGTGTCTCTGTTTTGTAACCTTGTTTTCCTTTTTATTTTTCTCTCACTCCAGGCCGGAAGGAACACCTTTTGAAGATGGTAAGTCCAGCCGAACAAGGGCGTGAAAGTTGAAGAGGCTTGACGTGATACCCTGTTACCTCCAAGTCTAGTATAGAATAGTATAGACACAATGTGTTGGGGTAACTCAGCAGGTCAGGCAGCACCTCTGTTGAACAAGTTTAGCTTCCGGCCGGGACCCTTCATCAGACTGATTCTGGCTGGGATAGACACAAAGTGCTGGAGTAACTCAGTAGGTCAGGCAGCATCCCGGGAGAAAAAAAGGATGGGTGATGTTTCAGGTTGGGACCTTCGAGTCTGAAGAAGAGTCCTGATTCAAAACGTCACCCATCTCTCCCCCCCCCCCCCCCCCCCCCAGAAATGCTGGCTGGCCTGCAGAGTTACTCCAGCACTTTGTGTCTATCTTTGGTATAAACCAGCATCTGTAGTTCCTTTCTACTGATACAGATTCAGTCTGAAGAAGGGTCCTGACCCGAAACATCTTCTATCCATGTTCTCCAGAGATGCTGCCTGACCCACTGAGCTAAACTGAGGTAGCTTTTTAAATCATCAGCCAAGCATAGTTTATAGGAATTATGATTTTTCCTCGTGCACATCGTTGCTATTTTTAAAAATAAATAAAAATAACTTGCGGGCTGTTTCTTAGACAATTTGGAAGAGCTTCTTGGTTTGAGTGGAATGTAGGGAGAAGGTAATTCTACTTTTTCAAAGATGGGTGTTTCTTCTTTTGAAACGCCTACATGAGAACACGGGTTACAGTCATGGTCGAACAAGATTGGGCAAATTCACTATAAAACTGAAAGGTTGAACAGTGAAGGAAGTGCACTGCTGTGTAGCTACATAAGCCTCGGGGAGAATGGATCCCAGAGCTAAAGGTGGTGCGTAATTTAAGGTGAAATACATGTTATTTTGTCGGCCATGATTTGGGATTTTCAGATGATCTCGGCCAAAGCAGATTGAAGTGATGTCTGTGGAGATTAATCTTTTATGGACCGCATCCTGTAAATGTTGTGATTTTGACATCGGGATGTGCTGTGATGTGGAACAGAGATTTGGCAGTGCTTGTGTGTTGCCAGGCTCACAGTCTGTATCGGTGCAGTTGAAGCACATCTCAATGGTCAGTTTAACAATTAGCGTCAATGTTAAAACTTTAACCGGAAGATAATTATTGCAAGTGCGGCTAGTCAGGGTGGGGATCTGGTCGAAGTGGAACATAGAACAAGTACAACACAGGAGCCAAGACCAACTCTTATCTATCTCCATTCTCTGCAAATTCATGCCTCTATTTAAAAGCCACTATCATTATCTCCGGCAGTGAGTTTCAGGCACTGGCCACCGTGTGGGTGGGTGTTTTTTAAACTTGCCCGCACATCTCCTTTAAACTTTGCCATTCTCACCTTAAAGCCATGCCCTCTTGTATTTAGACAATAGGTGCAGGAGTAGGCCATTTGGCCCTTCGAGCCAGCACCGCCATTCAATGTGATCATGGCTGATCATCCCCAATCAGTACCCTGTTCCTGCCTTCTCCCCATATCCCCTGACTCTGCTATTTTTAAGAGCCCTATCTAGCTCTCTCTTGAAAGCATCCAGAGAACCGGCCTCCACTTCCCTCTGAGGCAAAGAATTCCACAGACTCTTCTCTGTGAGGAAAAAGTGTTTCCTCATCTCCATTCTAAATGGCTTACTCCTTATTCGTAAACTGTGGCCCCTGGTTCTGGACTCCCCCAACATCGGGAACATGTTTCCTGCCTCTAGCGTTTCCAAGCCCTTAACAATCTTTCTATCCTGAGGTAACTGAGTACCCTCTCTCCCATATTTTTATATACTTCTGTCAGGTCTCCCTGCACCCTCTGGCATTGCTGGAAAAACAATCCAAGTATTTTCAATCTCTCTCCTTGTAGCGAATGCCCGCTAATGCAGGCATCATTCTAGTCGACCTGTGCACCCTCTCGAAAGCCTCCACATCCTTCCTGTAATGGGGTGACCAGAACTGTATGCAATACTCCAAATGCAGCCTTACCAAAGTTCTTTGAAGCTGCATCGTGACTTCCTGATTCATGTATTAATGCCCTGACCAATTAAGGCAAACATACCATTTACTTTCTTTCCTGTTTGTGTAAAATCTTTGACAAAAATACACCGTCACCTTTGGGTTTTGATCCAGATATCTGAGATTGCCTGTGTTAGAAACAGAAAAAACTGCAGATACTGGATTATACCAAAGATGGACACCAAGTGCTGGAGTAACTCAGTGGGTAAGCAGCATCTCTGAAGAAAAAAATGGGTCGGGACCCTTCAGACATTACTAGCGCTGTTCCATAGATAAACCAAATTGACCAGATGAAATATTCACCGACTGTTGTCAGTGGCATTCAAACGGAGGAATGTGAGTGTGCCGGCACTTCTCGATGTGATGAGCTCCAGGTTTGAGCTCTAGATAGTTCCAAGTGTAGTCTGACATTTCCACACTCAACAAGCGTGAACAAAAGCTGCATGGAATCTGGTCAAGGGATCGTTGTGTCATTCTCTTGTCTTCTGTAGCCGGGACAAGACTGGAGGGTTGCTGCATTTCAGATGAAATGTTCATGTGAGTGTAAGAGGCTCAACTGAAGAGAGATTACAGAGAGAGCTTTTTTCCCATCAGGAGGTCAAACATTAGAGGATGCAGATTTAAGCGACTGACAATAAACCAACACGCGGTGTGATGTGTGTGGAAACCAGCGATGTCAAGCTGGAAAGGGTGCAGAGAAGATGCACAAAGCTGTTGCCAGGACTAGAGAGCCTGAGCTGTAGGGAGAGGTTGAGCAGGCTAGCATTTTATTCCTTCGAGCGCAGGAGGACGAGGGGTGATCTTATAGATCATGAGAGGAATAGATCGGGTAAACGCACACTCTTGCCCAGAGTAGGGGAATCGAGAACCATTGGACTTGGGTTTAAGGTGAGGGGGGAAAAGATTTAATGGGAACTTGAACAATAACTTTTTCGCACAAAAGGTGGTTTGTGTATGGAATGAGCTACTGGAGGAGCTTTTTGAGGCAGGTACTATCGCAATGTTCAAAATATATTTAGACAGGTACATGGATGAGTTGAGTTTAGAGGGAGACGGACCAAGCGCAGACAGATGGCACTAGTGTGGATGGGACTTACTGGTTGGCGTGGGCAAGTTGGGCGAAAGATCCTGTTTCCGCGCTGTATGACTCTTATACCCTGAGGAAACCCACGTGGTGGAAAGCAAGCGTAGCATTTACGTCCACACTGACAGCGATTGACTAAAGGTTCAAGGGTGACTTGAGGAAAATCTTTGCGTGGTGAATAATAGTCAGGAATGAGCAGCCTGAAAGTTTGCCGTCTGCAAATTAATTGCTGCTTTCAAAATGGGACCAGATAAATATTTGAAGGTATAAAATCGCAAAAGTGCAAGGTGCGACTATCGAAACAACAAAGACACAGATTTGGTGGGCTAAATGTCTGTTTCCTACGCTGTGATAATTTTGTGATTTAAAATTTTCGGCACATGGATGGCACTAAATGAATTCTTTCAGTCTGCCTCAAGTAATTTTATTTTCTCATCTACAGAGTTTTGTTTGTTACTGGAGTAGAGTTGCGTGATTCTTTAATGTTTAGTATTTGTATACTATTCGAATAAGCAGGTGCTCTGGCTGAGTCAGATCCCAAACTTGTCCAACATCCACAGAGCGTTTGTCGGCACTGGGGCTCGATTCTCTGGTTTAGAAGGATGAGGGGACCCTCATTGAAACTTCCTGAATAGTGGATGTGGAGAGGATGCTTCCACTGGTGGGAGAGTCTCGGAGCAGAGGCCACAGCCTCAAAATAAAAGGACGTACCTTTTAGAAAGGAGATGAGGAGGAATTTCTTTAGTCGGAGGGTGGTGAATCTGTGGAATTCATTGCCACAGACGGCTGTGGAGGCCAAGTCATTGGATATTTTTAAGCGGTGATTGATAGATTCTTGATTAGTATGGGTGTCGGGTTGCGTGGAAAAGGCAGGAGAATAGGGTTGAGAGGGAAAGATAGATCGGCCGTGATCGAATGGCGGAATAGACTTGATGGGCCGAATGGCCTAATTCCGCTCCTACAACTTGTGAACCTTCACCACATCGTTGTTAGACTGGCAACTTTGTGTTTCGACAGTTTACCCCACCCTCCATACATCACTGCTACCAGCCACCTGTCTTCCTAGCTGGAAGCCCTTTGATTCTTGTCTAGTCTTGAGAGCCCTTAAACTCAGTAATACCTGGGATTGAAGCCTTGCAGACACAGGAGTCTGCGGATGCTGAGATCTGCAGCCAACAAAGTGGCATAACTGTTAGAGCTGCTGCCTCACAGCATCAAGTTCAATCCTGACTGCGGGTGTTTTCAGTGTGGAGTTTGCATATTCTCCCTGCGGCTGTGTTGAGTTTTATCTGGGTTCTCTGGTTTCCTCCCACGTCACTCTGCATGTTAGTAAGTCACTTGCAAATTGTCCCTAGTGTGTAGGGAGTGGACGACATGGAACTAGGGCGAGACAACATGGAACTAGGATGATCAATGGTCAGCGTGGGCTGGAGGGCCTTTTTGTTGCTGCGTGACTCTGAAAACTATTGTAAGACGTCCAGGCAACACCTGTGGACGGTTGACTACATCAGGACTTTTGAAACATTGCACTAACTTTCCAGGACCTTGCAGGAGGTGAATTTTAAGATGTTTCCACCATGTAATTTACATAAAGACAGTCTGTGGAGAATAAATCTGATGATAAAAGACTCGTACCAGTACTGTTCTGATTTCAATTTGCTCTATGTGAATTTACACCAGGACCTCACTGTTGCACTTCATGTTAAATGAGATTTATTTCAGTTCGAAAATGTAGGCTATTTTTAAAAGAGAGGACTTTTCTTTCTCTATATAAGCACACTTGTGCCATACCTTGGTGAATTATTTTACTTGCCGTGGGAATCTAGTGAGAGTCTTGCCAGGGATAGTTATTGCATTCACGCATGCAAACATTTTCAACTAGGCTGAGGGACTTAAAATCTTCCTGCCGTAATTGTCCACTATCGTAACAAAACTTCACTGTATCACCACTGATTGGGACGCGACTTCCTTATAAATGTTTTTCTCCTCTCTCGTTCCAGGTACTTTTAAACTCACAATAGAATTCACAGAAGAATATCCCAACAAGCCGCCCACAGTTAGATTTGTTTCAAAAATGTTTCATCCAAATGGTATGTAAATGAATTGCCTGAGTTTATTTGCATTTAATTTGGGGAGTGATGATCACAATGATGGGGAAAATAAAGGTGGTGGGTGGGTGGGTGGGTGCGTGCGTGTGGGTGGGTGGGTGCGTGTGTGCGTGTGGGTGGGTGGGTGCCTGCACTTGAGAATGATGCTGGCAATGTGTCATAGTATCGTACAGCACTTAATCGTGTCCTTTTGGCTCCACCTCATCCATTCTGATCATTATGTCTATCTATGCTAATCCTGCATTAGGCTCGTATTCTTTACTTTAATAGATACAGCGCGGAAGCAGGCCCTTCGGCCCATCGAGTCCGTACAGACCAGCAATCACCCAGTACACTAGCGCTAGGGACAATTATAACCTACAGATGCTTGGGTCTTTGGAGTGTGGGAGGAAGCCGGAGAAAACCCATGGGGGAGTGCAAACTCTATACAGACTGCACCCGTAGACAGGATCGAACCCAGGTCCCAGACGCTGCAAGGCAGCACCTCCGCCATTGTGCCACCCAAATAAAATATGGTATTCCTCAATGCCTTTCCCATCTCAGCATCTGTCCAAATGCAGTTTGAACATTTTAATTGTGTGTCCGCTACCACCTCCTCTAAGTAATCACCACCTTCTGCAAAATCTTGCTCCTCATCTTTATTTCCCCTCTTGTCTTAAACTGTGCCCTCTAGTTTTACTTCTACCTGCCCTGGGAAGATGATTCTATCTGCCCTTATAATCTCATAAACCTCTGTAGATCTACCCTCAGCCTCCTGTGTACCAGTGATAATATGACCAGCCCATCTATCTGTCACCCTCCATTCCAGATTCTGTTTGCTCTCTCTTGTATTCTATTGCTCCCACATGCGTCCTAAGTTAAGGGCAAACAAATTCACAGACTGCTTGTCATCACAAACTTCTCTGAATAATATTTTGCTTGGGTAGGGGTGGTCATCTTTTGTGTTCCTTTTGCATTGGGTCTTGTGCCCACGGGTGCCATGGTCTCTGAGCCCTTCAGCCCAACTTGTCCATGCTGACCAAAATGCCCCATCTAAGCTAGTCTCATTTGGCCCATATTCCTTTAAACCTTGCCTGTCCGAGTGCCTTTTAAATGTTAACATACCTGCCTCAACTACCTCCTCCGGCAGCTCATTCCATATACCCACCACCCTCCGAGTGGAAAAGTTGCCCCTATTCCTATTAAGGTGTTCCCCTCTCAGCTTAAACTTATCAGCGACCAGAGAGCAGTACTCAGCTACTATCTACCTCATTGGAGACCCTTGGATGAGGTTTAATTGGACTTTACTGGACTTTATCTTGCACTGAACATTATTCCCTTTATCATGTATCTGTACACTGTGGACGGCTCGATTGTAATCATGTATAGTCTTTCCACTGACTGGTTAGCACGCTTTTGACTGCACCTCTGGAAAAATCAATGATTTATAGGAGAAAAGAACTCTACATTTTGTCTGCAGGCTCAATAAATGGAACTTTGTGTCTGGTTTTGTTGAATTTACAAGTAATTATATCAAAACCAAACCTCTCTTAATCTTTGATCTGGTTATCTTAGACAGGAGCATGATTTATCATCCTTGATGAATCGTCATCTATACCCACACCAGTTGCTGCTTTATGTTAATCTTACATTGCCCAGAAATAGGGAGGTTCCGTTTTTCGAACGATAAATTAATTGTGAAATATTTCAAAACCGGATGGTTTCTTTATGCTCCCTTTTGTTTCTTGATGGTGTCAGGGGCACAAGAACGCAACCGTTTGCGTTTAGTTTATTGTCACGTGTACCGAGGTACAGTGGAAGGCTTTTCTGGCGTGCGATCTAGTCAGCGGATAGACAAAACACAACTATAACCGAGCCATCCACTGTGTGCTGATGCTTGATAAAGGGAATGACGGATAATGTTTAGTGCAGCCAAGTGTTCTGCCACGTTTTCAAGAAAATGAATTTTTACTTTGAAGAGCCTTTGTGATGGGTGACCACAATGTTATTAACCAGCAGCCTTGTGTGTTCCTGAAATGGAAACCCTGCTTGAATCCCAATGTGAGCCCGCTTTAATAAATGACACTTTTTGTCCATGTTACTAGAATGAATCCTGGAACAAATATACAGTTGTACTAGTATCCTGATTTAAATGTTCAGGCCTACCAAATTTTAAACCAAGAGGTTCAACTGTTTCCAGCGAATAAATGGACTTTGGTTTGCATTTTATTGTCAAAATAAAATTTAGTATTTAATGTGAAGTAAGAGGCATCAGTGCTCCAGGTTTGACTGGATGCATCTCTGTAACATTGCTGAGCTCAACTTAGTTGGATTACTCAATTTGGGTGCTTTTGCATAAGTACTTTTAAATTCAAAATTAGTTTTTGGACTTGTGAAATTTGCAGGCAATTGATGGTTATTATAGTTTGATACAGTCAAGTATTTATCAAGTTGGCAAGTGCTGTGTGATTTTAAACTTCATGTACTTTCTTCAGTCTATGCAGATGGCAGTATATGTCTGGATATACTGCAGAATCGCTGGAGTCCAACTTATGATGTGTCTTCAATTTTAACATCTATACAGGTAATTGTGTCTTTTAAAATTGTCCCTCATCCTGTCCAATATTACAGTTTCTGGCCACCTCCATCTCAAGGCAGTGGAAAAGCAGCAAGACCTTCCCCACCCTTTCCTCCTTCTCCCTGCTCCCTGCTCCCGTCGAGCAGAAGGTAGTACAGAAGCTTGAACGTGCGACCACCAGACTTTTGAACGGTCCTTCCATAAGTTAGGGAACTGTCTGATTCACCTCTGCCCCAATGTGGACATCGGATGTTGTCTCTGGAACTAGGTGCACCATGATGCTGAGAACTATATTCTGCACTCTGTATCTTCCCCATTGCTCTATATATTGCACTTGAGTTTGGCTTGATTGTATTTATGTGGCATATCTGATCTGATTAGATAGCCTGTAAAACAAAACGTTTCTCTATCTCGGTACGCAAGGCAGTAATAAACCTACAACTAATGGGCCTGTCCCACTGTACAAGCTAATTCTCCCGAGTTTCCCCTGATTCGAACTCGGAGAATTACGGTAATAGCCGCTCGTAGGTACTCGGGGCTCTCGTGGCCATTTTTCAACATGTTGAAAAATCTTCACGAGTCTTCACGAACTTAGCGTTACGAGCCGCTAAGGGACGTCCCGAGCTCCGACGTACCCGCTACGTACATTCTACGCGCTTACGACAAGTTTGACATTTTTTTTTAACTCGGGAGAGCTCTTGGGTGAACTCGTACAGTGGGACAGGCCCTTTAAGTTTCTGGAGATCTTTGGCCAGCCATCTTGAGGTGCACAACGTACACCATTCTATCCCCCACGTCCTGTGCTTTGCCTTGAGGGTTTGTCTGCCTTTGTTCGCTAGCACATATTGTCCCCATTGTGAAGTTGCAGAAAGAACTGCACGTTGTCCCACTCAAGGAACAACATTGCCTTAAATTAGTTATTAGAACATTCAATTAATTCTCTTCACAGCTGATGTAAAGAATGTGGAGCTGCAGGCATTGTGAGCTGAAAATGACGTCTAAAGGAAAATGCCAATGTCATTTGTGGTAAAAAACTACCTGGTTCCCTAATATTCTTTGGAGAGGGAAATCTACTATCTTAGGCTGCTCTGGTCAAAATCAGACTCCAGATCTACAAAAGGATTGACCTCTAGTTGCTTCCACAGCTCAGTGATGAATAGGGATGCAAAGCTATTGCAGGCACTGGCCGTCACATCTATATCTATGGAGAGGAGGAATGGGTGACATTTTGGGTCGAGACCCTTCTTCAGACTGGTTGGGTGTCTGAAGGTGGGTCTCGACCCAAAACATTACCCATTCCTTCTCTCCAGAGATGCTGCCTGTCCGGCTGAGTTACTCCAGCATTTTGTGTCATATCTTTGGTTTAAACTAGCATCTGCAGTTCCTTCCTACACATATATATCTATAGTGTTTCATTCTGAACAGAAAGATGCTTGTATAACCTATCATTCCTCGCTCTTCGTTACCGTCGCTAATCTTCATCCTGTAAACTGCTCTGGCGCCTGTTTACCTACTTTAATTAATCAATGTTAATTTTCAAACTACAATCTTTTTGTAATATTTAGAAATTTGAGCATTTAGTTTTTGCACCATTCTGGCATAAAATCACCGCATCCATGAAAATACATCAAACAAAGTCCTGAGCCTCTCCACTGTGGCCGTTCTTAATCAACAGGGCTGTAAATCTGCTTCCAACCCCCACCTGACCCCTCATCAACTTGCAGTGTGGGAGGCCGGTTGGTTCTGTGGATTTTACCTTGTTCAGAAAGCAAAGGTTGAAAAGTACTTGAGACTGTGCTTGTTGGAAAGCAAACGTTCTCAGGTCCTACATCAAACTAATTATCTTCAAGTGTAGTCATGCGTTCCAGCCAGCTAGCTAGTGCTCGCTTGCTTGCCCCGCATATTATTGACCCTAAAGTTACCAAACTGTTGTACAGTTTGCTTGAAGGATGTTTAGTGTAACAATACAGCATGGAAACGGGCTCTTCGGCCCACCGAGTCCACGCTGACCATCGATCACCTGCTTGCATTAGTTCTCAATTATCCCACTTTCTCATCCACTCCCTGTACACTAGGGGCTAACTTAACCAGGGCCAATTAACCTACAAACCTGCACGTCCTTGGGATGTGGGAGGAAACCAGAGCACCTGAAGGAAACCCACGTGGTCATGCAGAGAATGTGCAAACTCCAAGGTCAGAATCGAACCTGCGACTCAGGCATTATGAGGCAGCAGCTGTACCGGCTGTGCCACTGCATTGCCCTCGGTTCCCCAGGCCATAGCGTTAACTCACTGTTTCCCTTCAAACAGCCTTGAGATCTTTTATTTCTGCCTGAGGTTGATTAACATGGCTTAATATAGCTGGACAAGCTAGATGCAGGAAACATTTTCTCAATGTTGGGCGAGTCCAGAACCAGGGGCCACAGTCTTAGAATAAAGGGGAGGTCCTTTAAGACTGAGGTGAGAAAAAACTTTTTCACCCAGAGAGTTGTGAATTTTTGGAATTCCCTGCCACAGAGGGCAGTGGAGGCCAAGTCACTGGATGGATTTAAGAGAGAGTTAGATAGAGCTCTAGGGGCTAGTGGAGTCGAGGGATATGGGGAGAAGGCAGGCACGGGTTATTGATAGGGGACAATCAGCCATGATCACAACGAATGGCGGTGCTGGATCGAAGGGCCGAATGGCCTCCTCCTGCACCTATTTTCTATGTTACTATGTAATAGACTACTTCTCATTATGCATCCCAAAGCTGGGCCTAGATTATATACTATGCTTTTAAGTTGCAAAATTGGCGTTGTGCTGACACTTCAATGTCATGCCAACAGATACACTGTAGAATGAAGAGTAGGAGGCAATGTTGTTAAATTTGCATGCGTTTAGTTTCTCTGTCATAAGAATTGTCTTTGAGCTGAGAGATGTTTATGCTGGTAATAGAATATGTGCATTATGTGACAACCTCCGTTATCCCAGGTCTCTAGCACAGTAACGTTCCATCTTAGAGTATTGAGTATAGAAGTTGAGCGGTTGATGCTGCAGTTACATAAGGTGGTGAGGCCTCATTGACGGTACGGTGTTCAAGTTTGGTCACCTTGTTATCTGAGAGACGTGAACTGGAAAGGCTGCAGAGAAGATTTATGATGAAGGTGCCAGGACTTGAGGGACTGAGCTATAGGGAGAGGTTGAACAAGCTAGGCTTTAGTCCTTGGAGCGCAGGAGAATGAGGGGTGATCTTGTAGAGGTGTACAAAATGATGAGAGGAATAGATCGGGTAGCCGCACAGTCTCTTTCCCAGAATAGGGGTATTGAGAACCGGAGGACATAGGTTGAAGGTGAGGAGGGGGGGGGGGAAGATTTAAAAGGAACCTGAAGAGTAAACCTTTTACACAAAGGGTGGTGGGTGTATGGGACGAGCTGCCAGAGGTGGTAGTTGAGGCAAATAGTATCGCAACGTTTAAGAAACACTAGACTAAGTGGGACCCGTATATTCCACCACTCGCGCATAGCCCCCAACTGCACAGGCCCGGCTGACGGGTTCCCGTTGTGACGCCCCTGATCTCCCCACTCCGCCCCTTGCCCTTCCCCTCCTCCCCCCCCCCGCATGCACTCACTCCATCCCCTCAAACCCCCCCCGCATCCATTCTTAGCGGCTCTCCAGCGATGCAGCCATTCCCATCCATTGGGTTCCCATTGGGACGTAGAACACGCAGGTATTACTGCGCAGGTGCAGCTGATGGGCACGACAAGTGGAAAAGGGGTCTATTAAAGCTGAAAATGTGAATAACTCTTAAAATACGGCCTACCCCTGCCGCTGCCTACTCCTGCTGCTGCTGACGTGGCCTACCGCTGTGGGGTGGGAGGGTTGTGGTGGGGGGGGAGGGTGGATGTGGGTGCAAGGGGGGTGTGGGGAAGGGGTGTGTGTGGGGAAGGGGTGTGTGTGGGGAAGGGGTGTGTGTGGGGGAGGGGAATGTGTGTGGGCCACATTGCTGGGCAGTTTGCATGCTCCGCTGGTAAATCAGTGGCAACTCTGTGAAGTTGAGCTGGTGTTTTGTGCTGCAGGTGGAAGGGGTGGGGTGGGAGGAGCAGGCAGTAGATTGTGGAGAGGAACAGCGTTTACAGCTTGCTGCCAGAGAGGATGTAGACAATTGGTGGCATGGGTAGGGGCAGCGGTGGAGTTGTTGCCTTAAAGCACCAGAGACCCGGGTTGGGTCCTGACTACGGGTACTGTCTCCACGGAGTTGATACGTTCACCCTGTGATCGGGTGGGTTTCCTCCCACACTCCAAAGAGGTACAGGTTTGTAGGTTAATTGGCTTTGGTGAACAAAAACTGTAAATTGCCCCTAATGCATAGGAAAGTGGTAGTGTACGGGGTGATCGCTGGTCGACGTGGACTCCATGGGCTGATGGGCCTGTTTCCGCGCTGTATCTCTAAACTAAATCAACCAAATGTTCCACGTGCATTTAAAGGTGCACTTGGGTAATACAGTGATGTGGTGTAACATGGAAAGCTATGCTTCGAGAGATGGGAAACTGGGCTGGAAACAGGTTTGGTGGGCGAAGAATAGGGCCTTAACTTTCTGCGCTGTATATCTAAACCAAACTAAACTGTTCATTCAGTGCAAGGCTAGGCACTTCTCTCACTGTACGTCTGTGCTTTAGTGAGGAACTAATTCTGTTGCAGCCATTTGGTGCTGGTAATGTCACTGTGACCCTGTTATTGAAATGAGTTACAGTTCTCACTTGACAGTTAACCTTGACGGATTCTGGATCCTAGTTCTTAGAAACTGTTGTAGCTAAAACATCTCTGCATTGTTTCTGTATTCAGTCTTCCTGAATCTGACTCTAAATTGCCGCTTTCTTCAGGCAGTTACACATTTGGCTACTTTTAGCTTCACTGCATTTTTACAATTTTATTAAAATAGTGTTATTCTATTCTCTTTTATAGCAACCGTTTACAGTAGAGAGTTGCAATCCCCTCATATTATTTGGGGTTTATTATTGTAACGTACCAACGTACAGTGAAAAGCTTTGTTTTGCAAGCTGTTCGATCAAATTAGATAATGCTGTACATGAGTACAATCAAGACAGACCTGTAAATAGGCAGTGCACAAGGAAATATAGAGTGCAGAATATAAGCACCAGTTCCACAGACTAAGTCCAATGTCCATACTGGGGTAGAGGTGAATCAGACAGCACCCTAGCTCATGGAAGGATCATTCAGAAGCCTGATAATAGAGAGGAATAAGCTGTCCTTGAGTCTGGTGGTGTGCACTCTCACGCTTCTGCCTGGGGGGTACAGGTAGAAGATGGAATGACGGGGGTGGGACAAGTGTTTGATTATGTTGGCTGCTTTCTTCAGGCAGCATAAGTGTAGATGAAGTCACTGGTGGGAAGTCTAGATTGTGTAATGGACTGGGCCACATCCACATCTCGCCATTTTCTTTCGGTCTTGGCCAGAACTGCTCCAAAACCATGATCCATTGTAATAGTGATTAGACTTTGCCTTCCAGAAAGATTGAGAACCAGTCCTGGTACTAATCAGACTCGTTTAAAATTAATTGCAGCTAGCTTCCTAAGTCAGCAAACTGATCTAGTGATTAGTTGAAGAATACTGCTTTTGTGAATCTAATATACTGAACTTGGTCATAATAAAATTGTGAATGTTAAAGTCCCTCTCTATCTTTCATCTTTTTGCTAATTTTAGATGAGAGGATATTGCCAGGACTCAATGGACTGAGTTATAGCGAGAGATTGGGCAAGCTAGTATTTTATTTCCTGAAGCATAGGGAATTGGATTGGTCTTCGAGGTGAATAAAATCAGGAGGGTTATGGAAAGGGTGTCTTTTCCCCCATGGTTTGGTAGTCAAGGACCAGACACCGTGGGTGTGAGGTGAGAGGGGAAAGATTAAATAGGATCCTATGGTGTTTTCCATACAGAGTATGGTACATGTATAGAACGAGTTTCCGAAGAAATGGTTGAAGCAGGTACAATAACAGCAAAGGTAGACAAAAATGCTGGAGAAACTCAGGGGGTGAGGCATCATCTATGGAGTGAAGGAAATAGGCAATGTTTTGGGCCGAAACCCTTCTTCAGACGTTCAGACCCAAAATTTCCTTCGCTCCATAGATGCTGCCTCATCCGCTGAGTTTCTCCAGCATTTTTGTCTACCTTCGATTTTCCAGCATCTGCAGTTCCTTCTTGAACATACAATACCAGCAAGTTCAGTTCAGAGATGCAGCATGGAGAAATGCCCTTTAGCCCACCGAATCCAAGCCAACCATCCATCACCCATTCACGCTCATTCTGTTATCCCAGTTTCCATTCCTCCCTACACATTAGGGAATAATTCAGAGGCCAATTAACCTACAAACCCACATCTTTGAGGTGAGAAGAGGCCAGGGCACCCGGAGGAAGCCCACGTGGTCACAGGGAGCATGTGCATAGACGGTATCTGAGGTCAGGATCGAACCTGGGTCTAGCAACTGCATCATTGTGGTGCCTGCTTAAAGGACATGTGAACAAGTACATGTAGGAAAGGTTTGGAAGGATATTTGGATGGCACTTGGTTAGCATGACAAGCTGGGCCAAAGGGCCTGTTCCAATGCTGCACTGGTGTTATTCAAGAGATTTATTTCAAGTGGGTGATTCTTTGTGTAGCAGCCCTGATATATTGAGTTGTTCCAGTTGCTTCCAGTTGTCCAGTGGGCACATTTTATCACCCAGTTTCATTCCAGATTGGATGTTTGTTCACAGTGGTTGAAAGGTTCCAATGGTCAGTGGATTAAATGGGTACATTTGACCTATTTGCTCAATGAGAACCACTTGCTCCTTGGAAAATGTAGTTTGGGGTACCATTTAACGAGTGCCTTTGTTCTGTTCAAGGCCAGCCTGGGCTGGTTAGTGTTAATTGGACATAATGGTGAAGCAATGCTAAGTTTAGCTTCACTAGTGGGCTCAATGTAGTGCAGTCTTGCCCTAATGTATTGTCTGGTTTGAATGAGTTTCTGCGATTTAATGCCTGCAATAGTCTTGTGTTCAATTAATAATCTGAAGGGTCTGTCCCACTTTCATGACTTTTTTTACTCGTGGACATTTTTCACGACCTGCCACGACCTTGTGACGACCATGCTGCGAGCATGAGTCAAGGGCAAACTCGTATCTGGGAAGTACTACATTTTGGGGAAGTCTCATTTCAATGGCATTGGGCAGGCCGTCTCAAAAGTTGATTGGGAGAGGTTGTTCGGGAGCAGAGGGGCATTGGCAAGTGGGAAGCTTTTGAAGGTGAGATGGCAAGGAGTTCAAGGCCAGCGTGTTCCTGTTAGTAAAGGGCGAGGCTGGCATGGTTAAGGAGCTTTGTTTGGCAATGGATATTTGAGGTGGATGGTAGGAGTCCGTTCAGGATTGAGGAGGCATATGTCATATGAGGGGGGGGGGTCAGAGAAAACTACAGCAGATAAAAATAAAGGAGAATCCTAAAAGATCCTGCGTATTTTTAGTTTCTGTTTAATGAAATAGAGTGTGGAAAGATGCCCTTCGGCCCACCATGCTGGCCAGCGATCACCCGTACACTTGTTCTATGCTACACGCAAGGAGTAATTTAGGGAAGCCAATTAACCAACCAACCTGCATGTCTTTGGAGTGTGGGAGGAACGGGAACACCCACACGGTCACAAGGAGAATGTAGTCAGGATCGAACTCTGCTCTCTGCCGATACAAGGCGGCAACTCTACTGCTCGCCACTGTGGCACCCAAGCATGCTGAAAGGCTTACTACAGAGCGATTAGGTTCCCTTGAGCGTCTGTGGCGATTTGTGTGTGAAGCCACAGGAATTGGGCACGGTCTTGAATGAATACTCCTGTATTTACCATGGGAGAGGACTGGAAGCTAAAGTTTCAAGGAGTGAACAGTGATATCCTGCAGCATATCAACATTGGAAAATAGGTGGTGTTAGAAGTCTTGAATCACATAAAGGAGGATAAATATCTGGGGTCTAATAAGGTGTATCTAGGATGCGACGGGGAACAAGGGAGGAGATTGTCTGGGCTCTGCCAGAGATACTTGCATCGTAGCAGCAGGTGAGGTATCAGAAGGCTAATGTTCTGCTTTTATAGGACAGCAGGGATAAACTAGGGAACTGTAAACCATTTTGCATCAGTGGTGGGAACATTTTGGTCGGGATAACTCAAAGACAGGATCAATTTGCGTTTGGAAAGTCAAGGACTGAATAAGGAAATAAAATGCTGAAGTAACTCGACGGGTTAGGTAGCATCTCCGGAGAAAAGGAATAGGTGATGTTTCGGTTTGGGACCTTTCTGAAGAATGAAGTTGACTGATTCAGAGAATGCTGCCTGGCCCGCTGAGTTACTCCAGCAATGTGTGTCTATCTTTGGTGTAAACCAGCCTCTGCAGGCCCTCCTTCCACTGACAGTCATGTTGGCTTTGTGCTTGACCAAGAGGTTTTATGTGGGCAGGGCAGTAGACTGTGTCCATGAGGACTTCAACAAGGCCTTTAACAACATCCCACCTTGTAGGCTGGCACGGAAAGTTAGATGATGTGGGAGCTGGTCACTTGGATAAAAACTTAGCTTGGTGGTAGAGGAGGGTTATTTTTCAGATTGACGTCTGGTGACCAGTGCTTGGTCCTCATTTGGATGAGAAGGCAGGTGGCAGGATTAATAAGTTGGCAGATAAAACCACAGTTTGTTTAGTGGAGATTGAAGAAGGTTGTCTAAGGTTGCAACAGGATATAGATCATGGAAAATTGGGAAGGGAATGACAGATGGACTTTAATCTGTGACAAGTGTTAAGTGGTGTATTTTGGGAAGGTAAACCAGAGCAGGGCACACAAACAGCAGGGGTCTGGGAAGAGTTGCGCAGATAATCGTTGTGTATAAATGCAGAAAGTGGCAGCACAGGTAGACAAAGCAATTTAGAAGGCATATCAAAGTACAAATATTGGGATGGCTTTAGACTTTAGAGATAGTGTGGCTACAACCCTTTGGCCCACTGAGTCCGCACCTACCAGCGATCCCCGTACACTAACACTGTCCTACACACTAGGGACAATTTACAATTTACAATTTTACCAAAGCGAATTAACCTATAAGCCTGTACTTCTTTCAAGTGCCCGGAGAAAACCCAAACGGTCACTGGGAAAATGTATAGACAGCACCCGTGGTCAGGATTGTAGTCTCTGGCGCGCTAAGGCGGACGTTCTACTGTTATGCCAATGTGTTGTGTTACAATTGTACAAAATGTTGGTTTGGCTGCATTTGGATTATGGTGTACAATTCTGTTTGCCACGGAACAGGAAAGATGTGATTTTTAGCAGTAAGAAAGGGAGAAATTGGATAAACAAAAATGCTGGAGAAACTCAGCGGGTGAGGCAGCATCTATGGAGCGAAGGAAATAGGCAACGTTTCGGGTCGAAACCTTCCTTCGACCCGAAACGTTGCCTATTTCCTTCGCTCCATAGATGCTGCCTCACCCGCTGAGTTTCTCCAGCATTTTTGTCTACCTTCGATTTTCCAGCATCTGCAGTTCCTTCTTAGAGAAATTGGGTAAGCTAGGCTGGTTTTCACGCTTGTAAAGGAGGCAGAGATGACATGATGGAGGTATATAAAATTGAGAGGCATCTAGATAGCCGGTTTCCCACTCATGGTGGGGGTTTCTAAAATTAGTGGGTATGGGTTTAAGGTGAGGTGATTTTATGGGGATTTGTAGGGTAAAACTTTTATCTCAATAGTTGGTATCTGGAATGAGCTTCCAGAAGTGGTGAAGGTAGGAGCAGTAATGATTAAGAGGCATCTGAACAGATATGTGAAGAACAAGGCACATGGAGTTTGTACGTGCAAGTGAGATTAGTGTGGGAATTCATTTGGTCGGTGTAGATGTGGAATGGAAAAACCCGTTTCCATGGCTTTTGATGCTGCTTATAGACAAAAATGCTGGAGAAACTCAGCGGGTGAGGCAGCATGTAGACAAAAATACTAGAGAAACTGGAGACAAAAATGCTGGAGAAACCTGGAGAAATGCCTACCATGGTCAATTTATAATGGTTCATGGTACTAGATCCTCTTGTACTGCTTTCCATTTGCCATTCATTGTGGGTGGAATTGAGATGAGGGAGAATGTAAGGGAACTTGGAACAGCATAGACATAAAATGCTGGAGTAACTCAGCGGAACAGGCAGCATCTCTGGAGAGAAGGACTTTTCTCCGTGACTTTCACTCTGAAGAAGGGTCTCGACCGGAAATGTCACCCATTCCTTCTCTCCAGAGATGCTGCCTGTCCTGCTGAGTTACTCCAGTTTTTTGTGTCTATCTTTGGTTTAAACCAGCATCTGCAGTTCCCACACATGGAACAGTATAACGCAGGAACAGGCCCTTCAGCCCAAAGTGTCTGTGCCGAACATGATGCCAAGACAAGCTCTCATCTACCTGTATGTGACCCATATCTGTCCATTCCCTCCATATCCATTGTGCCTATCTAAAAGCCTCTTAAGCACCACTATCATATCTGCCTCCACCACCACCCCTGGCAGCATGTTCTGTCACCCACCATTCTCTGATTAAAATAACTTGCCCCAGACATCTCCTTTAAACTTTCAACCTCTCATCTTAAAGCGATGCCTTCTAGTCTTTGACATGGGGGGGTATTCTTAGAGGTGTATAAGATCATGAGATCAATAGATAGGGTAAATGCAGTCTTTTATCCAGAGTAGGGAAATTGAAAACCAGAGGACATAGGTTTGGTGACGGGGCGAAAGATTAAATAAAAATCTGAGGGGGCAACGTTTTTACACAAAGGGTGGTAGGTGTATGGAATGAGCTACTAGAGGAGGTAGTTGAGGCAGGTACTATCACAACGTTTAAACATTTAGCGGGATATGGGCCAAAGGGGTTGGACAGGCTAGATGCAGGAAGATTGTTCCCGATGTTGGGGAAGTCCAGAACAAGGGGTCACAGTTTAAGGATAAGGGGGAAGTCTTTTAGGACCGAGATGAGTAAAACATTTTTCACACAGAGTGGTGAATCTCTGGAATTCTCTGCCACAGAAGGTAGTTGATGCCAGTTCATTGGCTATAGTTAAGAGGGAGTTAGATGTGGCCCTTGTGGCTAAAGGGATCAGGGGGTATGGAGAGAAGGCAGGTACAGGATACTGAGTTGGATGATCAGCCATGATCATATTGAATGGTGGTGCAGGCTCGAAGGGCCGAATAGCCTACTCCTGCACCTGTTTTCTATGTTTCCAAATGTGGGTAGGTGGGAGTGTATATGGGGCATGTTGGGCTAAAGGGCCTGCTTCCATGCTGAATTACTCTATTTCCCCGCTGGGAAGAACTGTAGCCAGAGGTAAGCGGGGTAATTGCAGTCAGTTTCCTCATTTTGAAGGGGGGGGGGGGGGGGGGGGGAAGAGATTACATTGAATGAACATAGCTGCAAATGGTTTGTGCTGCTACAATGACGTTTGCTCTGCTTGTTTTCTTAGTCTTTACTGGATGAGCCAAATCCGAACAGTCCGGCCAACAGCCAGGCAGCACAGCTGTATCAGGAGAACAAACGAGAATATGAAAAGCGGGTATCTGCAATAGTGGAACAGAGCTGGCGGGACTGTTGACCTTGCCAAGTGCCTACGAACACTGTCAGGCCATGAGAATCATGAAGCGTTTTGAGTCCTCCTTGTTCTAGCATCATCACATTATTTTGCAAGCTAAACTGCTACAATGCTGCCACCCGTTTGAAGCCTCTCTCTCCCTGGACGTTGAGTCAAAACATGTTTTGAAGTGCATGCACTGTACCTGGGGCACTAACTTGCCAAGGAATTTTTAATTTCACTTTCATCTCTGATCATCCACCTTTCCTGATGTTCTTTCATAGTCTGTCTGGGCAGTCAGTATCAGGCACATAATAAAGGTGCACTGTAACACAATGTCATTTGCATTGCATATTTTGTGCAGGTTTTATACATAGCCCAGTGAATGGATTTTTCTCGGTGGGAGGGGGGGACACAGGTCTACCCTTGCCAAAATCCAGCACAACTGGTGCTGAACTGAACTAAATTGCCAGTGGGTTAATGTCACTTCTGTTTATGCAGATGTGTGCCTCTTCTGAAGCCAGAACTGCAGTTCTTAATTAAAAGAACTTTTACTGGAAGGTGCTAGTCAATTTTTGAACTTTTTTGAAAAAATGTCCGGGGTACTGGAGCTCAGCAGGGTGGTCACTTTTGTGACTGTTTCTAGTTCTCTAGTTCTGTTGAGTATAGGTGTGTGTGAGCTGTTGCTGCATGCTTTGTTTTATTTTTCCTTTCCACTGAATTAAACAAAGTGCTTTTCACTTTGACGAGAATTACAGCCATCAGCAATCCCATTAGTTAAGTTAGACCAAACTTGTATATTCAGATACCTAATGCAGTGATGTGGGATATGGGAAGAGACCCTGTACCTTGTATTGTCTGATGTTCAAAGTACTTTTCTCTGCACATTAGTCTTTTGAAGTGACAGTATAACTTTGCACTATAGTAACCCATGTAAGAAACTGTACATTTTCTCACTACTTGTAAATAAAATTATAACCTTAATATTGTGTTGTGTGACTAAACATTGACCTTCCTGGCAATCGGCAAGCTTTCCATTTAATAATTGAAATACACAATTGCAAAATACAACTGGAAGGATTGAGGTTATTGAAGCTGCAGACCTGTTGTAAATGATAGTATTTCAGTCTCTATCTTGGTCTTGCCTGTTTAATTTGAGACCTAGTGGGTAGTTTATAGTTGTACTTACGAGTGGTTACGTTGGTGCTTAGTTCATAAGTCTGTCAATTATTACTTGGGTAATTATAGCAGTAGCAATGATAGATAACATGGAGGGCCTTGTGCCTTGGCAATGACTGCTGTTATAAAAAATCTTGGATCAGTGGCAGAAAAGGAAGGTTACTGGATATAAAATTGGGTAATAACCTGTTTCAGAATGAGGGATTAAACCCACCTTGCACTTTGAGGATAAACTTGGTGATATTCCATGTGTATGCCAAAGACTTGGACATCAGTAACAAGTATAAAGTAGCATGATGGTCAATGAGGATGGAAATTATTTAAACCATTTTACGAATGACAAGGCGAAAGGAACTTTGTGATGCTCCTCACTGGGATTTTAATGAGTTCATTGGTGAAGAGATGAATTTTAACCACAGTGGCTTTTTGAGAAATGTGAACATATCGAGTTGACGGTGTGGGACTGTTAGAAATGCAGCCTAATTAAATGTCCTCACTGATTAAGATGTCCAAATGAAAATTCTTCCGTCAAATCGCCTCCCCTTCCATTCTCATTCATGCAGTTGTACGGTATTTGCATACACAACATGGAAGGTGGTCATTCACAACTACCAGCTTTCTCAGTAATCAATAAGACACAAAATGCTGGAGGAACTCAGCGGGACAGGCAGCATCTCTGTTTTCTGGAGTAACATGCACTTGCCTAGTTTGTAACACATTGGTATCTTGTCTAAAATACATCTGGCAGGAATGGACTTGCTCTAGTATATAGTTGCAAAGATCAAAGTAGGTCTCTCAGAACCTTGGGAAAGTGTATGAGTATGTTGCCAGAATTTGAGGGGCAGAGTTTGGGCAGGCTAGGATGCTATTCATTGAAGCACAAGAGGATGAGGGGTGATCTTATAGAGGTGCATAAAATGAGAAACTAGATGGGGGAATGCGGTCTTTTACTCAAGAGTAGGGAATCAAGAACCAGAGGACACGGGACAAGGAGAAAAATGTTATAGGAATCTAGGGACAACTTTTTCTAGACTTAGGGTGGTGTATGGAACAAACTGCCATGGGAAGTGGTTGAAGCAGGTACTATAACATTTGGATAGGTTGATAGGAAAGGTTAAGAAGGCTATGGGCCAAATGCAGGCAGGTAGGACTAATATTGATGGGGTATCTTGGTCGGCAAGGACAAGTTGGGCCGAAGGGCCTGTTGCTGTGCTGTATGACTCCACAACAGCTGAAACCTGGACAATAGTAACAATGGGTGATATGTGCCCAAATAATACAATCTAAGCAAGAAATGAACACATTTAAGAAAAAGGGAATTAAAAAAAGTTTAATTACTAACAATCAGCTCTTAAATAAATATTCAGAAACTTTCAAAAGAATCTACTTGTGCGTAAGTTTAGCTTGAGCAGTACATGTTCCTGCTGATTATATTCATTCAAACATAACCGAGCGAGCGCCTTGGACCTAATCAGTATTTCCAACATTTTTTATTTCAAGTTTCTTTTTACACCAAATTTTCTGAGTACATATCTGATTTCTGATTAGTGCTGATTCACAAAGTAATTTAAAAAAAAAATAGCCATATAGACATAGCATATCCATATAGCCATATAGACATAGCATGCACTTAAAATCCACTAATCATTTATACTGGTTTTGGGTGATTTAAGATGAATTGTGCTACCTCACGCACAGAGGTATAGCTTTAGATTTATTTGCATTTGTCAGCTTAGAGACATCTTGGAAAATACTAAATTGATATTTAGGTAGCTTTACCATTAAAAAATCACTCTTATGCTGATTCTACGACCCATCTGATCTGCACTGAGATTTGTCAAGAGAATCATAGGAATTTTGCACAAAGATCAAGAGAGCTGTGATGGTGGCATTTAAGAGGCGTTTGGACGTGCAGGGAACAGAGGCATATGGATCATGAGCAGGCAGAAGGGCTTAGTTTAACTTGGCATCTTGTTTGGCACTAACATAATGGGCCAAAGGGCCTGTTCCAGTGCTGTGCTGTTCTACGATTGAATGTGCAAACGTTTGTGGGGAGGGTGAATTGACATTCTCGTCAGCATGCTGCTGCTGTTGGTATCTGAAATTCCAGTCAGTGAAAAGCTCAATGCTATTACTGACTAACTAGAGAGCAGTTGCTTTGAAATATAGTTTAAAATGTTAGTCTTTTGAAATTATTGCCAGTTGTACTAATTCAAAGGTTGGCAAGATATTACCTCATTAGAGTTGACAGTGAGTCGCTGAAGTTTGTGGAAAGTTAATTGAAACACGTGTAACCGATATAGTAATGCTTATGGCCATCAGGAAACCTGTTGCAGCAATGTCCTGGGGCTACAATTACCAATTTTCTTTGCACCAGGTATAATTCCAGCCAATGGAGGGATATCCTTTCAAAGCCCATTGACTTCTGCCTCTTCTGAATCTGATACTGCAGCCATTAACTTCTAGCATTCACCTACACTGCAACAAAGCCCGAATCCAAAGATCTGGCTGCTTGTAATTGCCAGGGACATTGTGATGGAGACTGCAGGGAATCATGGCGATAGGATGAGGTCCTTCTAAAGGTGGATGATGTGTTGGACCAAAGGCAACCATTCAGTAAATCCATAGATGAAGCTGAAAATGCAGTGAAATCTCCAGGTCAATCTGTCTAAATACATTTCCCATATATTTACCTGTTCTGCAACAGTCTCAATTTAAGAACATTTCTGTGATGAGATGACACGTGAAGAGCCACTGGGCTCTCATAATACACGATGTAGATGGGAAAGGTCAGATCACATTCAGGCCCAATAACAACCAAAATACTTGTCAATACTTGAAAAATTAAACAAAGTACGTGTTCCCCTTCAAAAGGAAGGAAACAACATTCTAGATATAGCAGAGAACGAGGGGTCTGGTGCAAAAAAAGCAAAATAAATTACCACTTTGATGCTAATACTGGAGAATTTATGTGTCTGGAAACTGATGAATGCATCGGACTTGCTGGTCTATATTTTGGGATTTTGAAAGAGCCGGCTAACAGCGGAGTGGAAGTAATTATTGAATATGATGGCTCATACTTTCAAGTTTTTGTATCATCTACCTGATGGGGGAGGAGAGGATGACAGGGGCATGAGTGGTCCTTGATGAGGCTGCCAGCTTTCAGGAGGCCGCGTGAAGTATGGTCAGATGAAGGTCAAGGAAATGTCGGTGGTTGCGAACGGTCTGTGAACTCACTTCCCACGCCCTCGAAATACAACCTGAAGATCTGTGCTCAGTTCAGAAAGCGGGCTGTGGCAGCTTCGGACAACTGCAGGAGGCGACGGGCAGCCCAGCTGCAATGGTCGTGAGTGTGATGGCGGCAACCACTAGAGGCCGTACAACAGCTGGGTGGTGGATGGAGCCAAGGGAATCACACTGGGCCAGGCTGACCCCGAAATTATCATCTCAGTGCTGCCAGGACAGCGAGCCTTAAATTGAGAAAATTAATTGCTTACGCATAGGAAGGAACTGCAGATTCAAGTTTAAACTGAAGATACACAAAAAGCTGGAGTAACTCAGCGAGTCAGGCAGCATCTCTGGAGAGAAAGAAGAGGTGACGTTACGGGTCAAGAACCTTCTTCAGATAAATTGCTTATCTTCTTCAGGCCATAAAGATCAGACTTTTCAGACTCAAAACATAAAAGACTCCATGCAGTGCCAGAACATGGCGACTGTGTGCCGTCCCTGAAGATCTAATTACAATTGCACTCACACACTGTATGATTTGACTGGATAGCTTGCAGTAGAAGCGTTTCATTGTACCTTGATACACTTGACAATTATGAAGTAAATGCGGAGTCAATGGGCAGGCAGGGAGGGAGAAGCTGAACTCTGTAATTTCATGTGGTCTTGGGTGGAGCTGCCATGCTGTGCTGTGATGCATCCAGATAAGATATGTTTTTAAAGGTGCATCTGTAGAAATTGGTGAAGAATCGTTGGGAGACATACCAAATTCCCTTAACCTTCTGGGGTGCCTTCTTGTTCTTTATTTCAATGTGGTTGGACTAGGACACATGGTTGCTGATACTTATACCTAAGAACATGAAACTCGACTGTCTGCATCTCAGCAACCTTGACAAGGGTGTGTGCTCCACCCTGCTTCCTGAAGTCGATGATCAGCTTTGCTTTCTAATTGGGGAACATACAGCTTGGCTTCTATGTCATGCAGTCCTCTATACACTTACTGATGAAGTCTGTGATGGCAGTGGTGTACTTATTTAGGTTGGCTGCTGAATCCTTGAATACGGACTCATAGTCAGACAGCCGTTGCAAAGGAACCTCGCAGGTGATTGATGGGAGACATTTAACGCACATAGAATTGGGAGGAAAGTACTAATATAAATTGATAATCAATCAACAGAGAAGACATTATTTCTTTAACTAGTGAGATTGGAAAATGCAAACAGCCAAATGCAAACATGTCTCCTTGTCCATAAGTCATTGAAAAGTTAACATACTGATGCAGCAGTTAATAAAGTAAATCATATTTTCATATACTGCAAGAAATAGATGCAAGTAGTAACAGTGATCCTGCATAATTGAAGTAAGGCTTGGCAAGACCACACCTGGAATATTGTGTACATTTTTGATTTCCTACCTTAAAGTTAATGCCGAGTATAGGAGTGTATCAAAAAAATCCTAGGTTTATAAATCTGTCACACAAGAGATTAAGCAAATCAGGGCTCTCTGCTGCAGAGTTTTTAAGAATAAGAGGCATCCTCATTGAAACAGAATTCTCATTCGAGTGTCTAACAGGGTAGATACGAGTTTAGAACTAGGGACTCTCGGTGTTAAAATATGGGTAGGCCTTTTATAGCCAAGAGCAGAAGAAACATCTTCACACAGTTGCTTGTAAATTTGTGGCATTCTCTACCTGGAGGTCTGAGGCTGCAGCCCTGAGGATTACGGTACAATTAAAATCAAAGAAGGTGGAACATCTTATATGGGGTTCAGGTCTATTCTGTCAGACCAAGGAAGCAGATGGCAATTTCACCCATTACACTGATCAGCTGCTCTGAACCCTGCAAACAGAAAAGCACACTGCATGGACCAACTAATCAAACATTAGGAAAGAGAGCCAATGCATGGAAGGACACAAGGGGCAGAGGTTTTGCATTTAAACAGCACAAGGAGGCTGGATATTAGGTGGAGCTTCTCTTCCCACAGTAGTGAGCCCCTTTAACAGTGACAGTACATTTGTCAATGAATTACTCACTTCAAAGATGACCGGAACTGACATAGCAAATTTCATTCAAGGAAACAAACGGACTAAAAAGGTTAACACACGCACGCACAGTTAATGTAATGACCTTGGCTGCTTTTGATTGTCTGAGGAAGCCACTAGATTTCCCATATTTCTCCAATGGCCCATAGAAACATAGAAAATAGGTGGAGTAGGGCATTTGGCCCTTTGAGCCAGCACCGCTATTCAATATGATCATGGCAGATAATTCAAAGTCGGTACCCCGTTCCTGCTTTCTCCCCATATCTTGATTCTGATACTCAAGATCTTTATCTAGCTCTCTCTTGAATACATCCAGTGAGTTGGCCTCCACTGCCTGCTGTGGCAGAGAATTCCACAGATTCACAACTCTGGGTGAAAAAGTTTTTCCTCATCTCAGTCCTAAATGGCCTACCCCTTATTCTTAAACTGACCCCTGGTTCTGGACTCCCCCAACATCGGGAACATTTTTCCTGCATCTAGCCTGTCCACTCCCTTAAGAATTTTATGTTTCTATAAGATATCCTCTCATCCTTCTAAATTCCAGTAAATAAGCCTAGTCGATCCGTTCTTTCATATGTCAATTAACCTGGTGAACCTATGCTGCACTTCCTCCATAGCAAGAATGTCCTTCCTCAAATTAGAAGACCAAAACTGCACACAATACATAGAAACATAGAAAATAGGTGCAGGAGTAGGCCATTCGGCCCTTCGAGCCTGCACCGCCATCCAATATGATCATGGCTGATCATCCAACTTAGTATCCTGTACCTGCCTTCTCTCCATACTACAGGTGTGGTCTCATCAGGGCTCTGTACAACTGCAGTAGGACCTCTTTGCTCCTGTACACAAATAGTCTCGCTATGAAGGCCACATGCCATCTGATTTCTTCACTGCCTGCTGTACCTTGCATGCTTACTTTCAGTGACTAATGTACAAGGCATCCAGGTCTCGTTGCACCCCCCCCCCCTTTCCTAATCTGCCTTCCTGTTCTTGCCACCAAAGTGAATAACCTCACATTTATCCATGTTATACTGCATCTGCCCACTCACCCAACCTGCCCAATCTCACCCTGCAGCCTCATAGCATCCTCCTCGCAGCTCACACTGCCACCCAGCTTTGTGTCATCCGCCCCTTCCAAACATTCTGGCTAAGCTTTACAAGCCTAAACCAGGAGAATAACAATGTGTAGGTTCATCAGCAGAAAGTTTCAAGTCATGATAAGCCAGCATTGTAGATGCGAGTCAGCTGGCCTTTTCCTGGTCATTACTTTCAAATGTTCATGGATGGAGATTACCAGAGATATTGGAACCCAGCATTTTGGATGAACTTCATAACAAATGGAGGATTGGACGCTGATCAGGACAGAACTTGAATACTTAACCCGGTGTTGTGTAAGGGTTAAAGAGAATTTCAGCTAAAATGTTAAAAAGGCGTTACAGTATGTATAAAATGAGTTAAAAAGGAGAATGCAGCTAAATGAGCAGCACTGCATTCCATGCCCTTTGAAAACAAGATTCAAACACAGTTTCCCAGACAAGTGGGAGATATTTTCTGCACCTGTTCATGCGTGGGGACTTACAATGCCTGAGAAATACTAACTCTTATCACGCACGTCTGACTCTTCTCGCACCAGCTTAGCTTCCTCAGGCCATTCTATGGGAAAGCGTAGCGCTGGTGAAGAAAACACAACAGCAATACTTGGGTAGACCACCCGCGCCCCCTGCCGCTAGTAGTGCAGAAACGTTGCAAAGGGGGGCTTAAGATTGGCTCGGGGAGGGGGCAGTGGCACGGTCTGCTCTGATAAAACATGCCATAAAGGATGGTGTTGGGCGCCCTTTTGGACAAAAGAGCGCCGGCCTTGGACCATGTCACGGACGGAGCCAGGTGATGAAGAACAGGAACATCCTACGGCGTGCTCTGCTGTGTTTGCGAGTGCATACGGGGATATGCGAGTGTATGAAGGAACATCCTGTGGTGTGCCCTGCTGTGCACTCTGGGTTTGTGAGTGCGTATGCAGATATATACAGAGAGACGCAAGTGTATGTGCCTTACTGCACAGTGTAATAAATTACTTGGTGAATCAAACTCTGTTGTCTGAATCCGGTGATTTATCGAACACAACACTTGGATGTCGTGAATTTTTTTTAAAGCACGTTTTCAGCAGCTGCTGGGTTGAGACTGGTTTAGGGACACAGTGGGATTTCTAATGAACTTTAAAGTTTAAGAGGAACAGGGTGTGTCAAACAGACCAGTTCAACCCAGGTAGTCCAGGCAGTAAAACACAAAAGTGTTGGAGCAACTCAGCGGGTCAGGCAGCATCTGGGGAGGTTATAGGCAGGCGATGTGTCAGGTCAGGACTTCTTCAGACCGAGTCTGAAAAAAGGATCCCGACCCAAATCATCATCTGTCCATTCCCTCCCCAGATGCTGCCTGAACCTCGGAGTTCCTCCAGCACTTTTTGTTTTGTTCAAGTTTCCAGAATTTGCTGTCTATAGACTAGACAGTAGATGGGCTTAATAAATGTGGCATTCCTATTGGAATAAGTCATTTCCATTGACTGAGACAGTGAGGCAGTCAAGTTGCTAGCTCTCAATGAAGAACTTGCATCACCTCGCTGGATGTGAATACCAGCATCTTGATTGAGTACCACAAACCAGGAATTTTCCAGATATTTTCCACGCTGGTTACATTTTTTTCCCCTTCTCCCACAACACCAAATCTAAATATTCTAAACTAGTCCAACATCAAACATTAGCTGATTGGGATGAGCTTGAAGTCCACAATTGTCCTCTTTCTCATGCTTTCATGTTACAACTGACTGCAAAGCCGATAACCGTACTGAGATAATGCTCAAAACTCTTAGAATCTTATTATTTATTAAAAGGATATTGTAACCATCGTTTAAAAACGACAAACTGCCGATGCTGGTTAATACACAAAAGGACACTAAGGACTGGAGTAACTCAGTGGGTCTGAAGCAGGAGTCTGTAGAGGGTCTCGACCCGAAACTTCACCTATCCATTTTCTCCAGAGATGCTGAGTTACTCCAGCACTGTGTGTCCTTTTGTAACCACTGACTAATTTTTTGTTGATTTGAAAAGGATTGAAAGGCATAAAACTCATGCAGTAAAATTAATATAAGTATGGTGCTAATTCTAGTCCCACGTTCCTACATATCCTATTAGTTCAATCTATTCAATAGAGAAATGCATATGGTCACAAATATGGGCACTTCTTTATTTTGCTAACTCTAGAGCAAGAGGAGTATACCACTTCACACGCCATTTTGGAAATTAAAGACGGGAGATTCATCGCAACCATCTGGTCCAGTCTCAAAACAGAATGATCTTTATCACCTGTTTTTGTTTTATTTTTAAAGCTTTCCATTTAATGGCACGAATTGAAGACATAGGTCATTTTTAAATGAACAGTTACATTAATTTAGTGAAATCCCTAGTTCTCTGTCATTTGGTTACAGATAAGTATATATCAGCAAATGTCCAAGTTTATTAGCATCCTTACAGATTTCCTTACCTCTTATCTTCCAAGTTACAAAACTTGATTTCTGCAGGAATATAAAAGACACTGCATTGAAACAGGTCACACAGTTTCACATCTATACTTAAATAAATTGGCCGCAGTATTTAATTCAGGACAATAATGGTGATGTCAACTGGAAAGATGCAATCTATTTACATTTCATTGGGTGCAAATGTCAATTTTAACAATGTTTATGCATAAATAACATGGGAATTTACATTCAACATAATTATATATTCCAAAATACAATCATCTCCATCCAGAGGATATAATTTTGGACATCATGGAACAACTACAATTTTTCTCCGTTTAGAAACATACATTCAAGGTTGGGCACTGATATTGATGGATCTTAGGACTTCAGTCAAAGGTGACATAAATCCTGAGTTAGTGTATGTAGCAAGTTCTTCTGCAACCCCCAATAATTTAGATATCCAAGTCAACTTCTTACAAGAAATTCTAAGACCTAATCCTTAGTTTATAATAAATGTGCAACTCACAACTGAATTAGAAAGAATGATTTATTGCCAAATTCATCTTAAATAAAAAATTGCATTGTAAAAAAAAAAATCAATCAATTTATCAGGTAATTCAAATTGTCTAGCTACACCTAAAATTAAGTACTACAGGAAAATTGGCTCATATCTACTCATTAGCAACTATCAATTACAAAGAATAATTGATTTTAATTTCCATTGATATATTTTTAAACTACCATCTAAATATCACAACATTTAGTTACTGATTAAATTCAGTTAGACATCAAGTGCTTAGTTTGAAGCAAAATATTCATTTGTATTTAATTAGGGAGCTCTTCTAGTGCTCCAGCCAAAATTTGCCCCTCAAGCTAAAATCAGATGCCGTCTCTTTTGTTAATTTGCTGAAAGTGAAACTATAAGTGCAATGTGTATGTATACAAATACATACATTAGATTTCACAAATAATTCACTCATTGTGAAGCTTTTTTGGCCCATCTCTGGGCGAAAGTAAAATCCCTTATAATTACACCTTCTATTTAAATTAATTTGTGATGTTGCAATGTATTCTTTCCACAAGAGGGAGATAAGTAGTTCCCCCACCAAGTTCATTTCATTCATAAAATTGTTCCATCAAGCCAATTTATATTTTTGACGATAATATTACAAAAATGAACCGTCAAATCTAAACTGCTGGCTCTGTAGGCTTTAGGACAAGAAATATGTCATAAATTTGTTCTTTTCTGATTGATTTGGCTCTGCAGTGCAAAGATTTTTTTCCACCTGAAAAATCAATTTACCAGACGATTGTTTTTCATGCAATCAGCATTTCAAGCACGAAAAGATAGATCTGATGAAGGGAGTTATGCAGATGGCAAGGGAAATTGTGTGGATGACAGGTGAAACTGAGAAAACAGCATCATCTAAGCAGCCAGAATACAATGTGCAGAACTGAGGCAATGCACTTTAAATTCAAGGTATATCAGAATACAGGTCCACCACAAATTTTCCGCCACTGGTGGTCCGTCACCTCCTTTAATCCGGACAAAATTACGAGAGTGCGCTTGAAATCCCCCCGGAGGCGGCGATCGGCGGGTTGAATTTGCCCCCCTGCGGTCGGGGCTATGGAGCTCTGGCCTGATCAGAGCTGGCAGATCCTTTCCCATCGCCGACTTCCGAGGCTGACTTTGCGGGCCTGCCAGTATCTCGACCCCCTGGCAGCCTAGGCGAACCGTTCCAATTGTTTGACTCCTCTGTTTGTCCAGCAAAACGGATCTGGCGAGGCTCTGAAAATCGGTGGTGGGCCTGTATTTTCTTAATAGCACACCTAAGGAGTTGGAGGATTGAAGAAATTCCAGTTATCACTGAAAGTACTGAAGTTATTTTTTGGAAATGTTTTGTTTACAATACTTGTATCCTATGGAGTAGATACTTTTTTACAAGATGCTATAGAACACTCCATATACAAATTACTATATAAATATACTATGAACATTGTCCCCGAAAAAAAGAAAGTAGCGTGCCTTAATGAACACCTGACATTCACCATTATGAAATGCCTCAAGAGGCTGGTCATAGCACACATCAACTCCAGCCTCTCAGACAGCCTTGATCCAATGCAATTCACCCACCGTCGTAACAAGTTCACAGTTCACACCATCTCCGTGCTCTCCACACATCTCAGGAACATCAGGATAACAAGGACACCTATGCCCAACTCCATGTATTGACAATAATTCTGCCTTCAATGCCATAATTCCAACCAACTAATCACCAAACTCCTGGACCTAAGACTCAGCACCCTCCTCTGCAATTGGATCAGTCACCTATCCTTCCTGACCCATAGACCACAATCAGCAAGGATAGGTGACGAAACATCCTCCACAATAATTCTCAACACTGGTGTCTTGCAAGAGTGTGCCTTCAGCCCCCAACTGTATTCCCTACAAAAACTCAAAAATGTGCAGCCAAATTCTGCTCTAACTCCATTGATTACTTTGCAGTAGCCACTGCCTTAGCAAATCGGATCTCGAACAACGATAAGACGGTGCTGGAAGGAGATAGGGAGCTTAGCAGCATGGTGTTAGGACACCAAACTCCCCCTTAATATTAGTAAAAAGTAGCTAGTCATCAACTTCAGGAAACGGGGGGAAGCTCACACCCCAGTCTACATCTATGGTGTGGAAGTGGAGATTGTCGAGACCTTCACACTTCTACAGGTAAATAGCATGAACAATTTGACCTGTTCCAACCACATAGACGTTGCAGCCAAGAAAGCACACTTCCTCATAAAACCAAGGAAATACGGCATGTCACCAAAGACTCTTAACAAATTCCAATGATGCACCTTAGAAAGCATCCTATCCAAATGCATCATAACTTGGTATGGCAACTTTTCTGTACAAGAGACAAGACAGGCTTCAAGCTTCAAGAACAGCTGCTTCCCCACTTCAATGGGATCTTTGAACATAACTTATATGCTTAAGATGCATTGGCGTTCTTCCTTGTTGCAGCCCGTGCACCTTTTTCAAATATGCACTTTCTCTGTAGCTGTAACATTACATTCTGCACTATTTCCTTTCACTTTTTGCACTGCTCATGTATAGTACAATTGCTGTTACGTATGGTATGATCTGGATAGCACACACAAAGTTTTCACTGTATCTGGATATACATGACAGCAATAATCCAATACTAGCGAACAATCAAATAATCTACAGGAGAGACAAAGGTGCAGAATAATGAAGTTCTTTTCACCCAATTTTCTTCTGGGAGAACTGGGTAGACAGGTCAGAGTAATAGAGTGATACGGTGTGGAAACAGGCCCTTCGGTCCAACTTGCCCACTCCGGCCAACGTGTCCCAACTACACTAGTCCCACTTGCCTGCGTTTGGTCCATTATCCCTCCAAACCTGTCTCCAGCCAGGTTATATTGTGGAGCCCAGTTAGTAAATAACCTTAAAAAACGTACAGCAAAATTTTAAACAGCGAGAGTGCCCAAAAATATATGGAACATTTTAAGAAATCTACCATAAGGAAATCTAGAAGAATCTTTAAAATTAATTCTTGCTATCTCAAAATCAGAATACTTTATTCCACGCAAAAGACAGTGGCAGCCTAAACAGCAGCCCTTCCTGCTAAAAAAAAAACAGGTGAAATGTCAATGTTTTTTTCCCCGCACATGGAACAAAGGAGTGATATAAAAGAGCAGAGGAAATGGCTCAAAGGGTTGAATGGCCTTTTCTAAACCGTGGCAGACAATATTACCGATTTCCAACATAGCAAGTAAAAAAAGCACAACCTAACTATAAAGCTGGTGCTAATTTAATATTTAATATCGCCTCCTCCAGTCTGTTTCTCTTCCCGGCTATCCGTGCTCCATCAATATTGAACTCTTGAACTTCTGAATTGCAATCACTCCATCTTTGGCAGCCGTGCTTTCACACACCACGGATACAAGGCACGAAATTCTTCATAAACTTCTCTCATCTTTTCCTTCTTCAAAATGTTCCAATAAAAGCTGCTGCTTTTATTCATCTGCTGTAACTACTTTGTGGCTCAGATGCAGTGTTTGTTTAGTTTAGTTTATTTAAGATACAGCATGGAAACAGGCCCTTCAGCCCACTGAGTCCACGCTGACCATCGATCACCCGTACACTAGTTTTATTTTATCCCAGTTTTGCATTCACTACCTACACACTATTAAAATTTACAGAAGCCATTAACCTACAAACCTGCACGTCTCTGGAATGTGGGAGGAATCTGGAGGAAACCCACATGGTCACTGGGAGAACGTACAAACTTCACACAGCACCTGTAGTCAGGATCCAACCCGAGTCTCTGGCACTGTGAGGCAGCAGCTCTACCAGCTGTGGCACTGTGCTGCCCTTAATGTTTGGTAATATTCCAATGAAGAGCCATTTTGCAAAATTGCATAGATTTATAAATGAAAGTATAATGTTATTTGAGTATATTAAAAGACTAAAAGCAAACCAGGCCACAGCCAGCTTCTCACCTTCCTTCTCTCCTATATTCCCATCCTCGGCAAGATGATCCAACAGAATCAAATAAAACGTTCTATCAAACTGAAATACCAGTTTCCGTGTTGGCTTGTGATTTCCTCAAATGCTTAAATTCATGAAAACAACTTCTCTATTTTTCCACATTAGTTGTCATTTTCAAACCTATCCCTTGTAACGCTTAATTCAACATTTCCCCCTATCCTCAATGGGCTTGCTTTCATTCATTCTACTTCGTTTTCACACATTTTTCACATAGTTTAATGCAGTCACATAGGCAATACAACAGTTTTGTTAAAAGACAAGCAATTATATTATTTTCTTTTTATGTATTAGGTTTATAACCACTGGGATCCAATGATTCCTCAGGAACTGAGATCTTGCAATGAAGATGTACAATGAAGTAGTTCCGGTACCCATGCATATGACAATTAATTTAAATCTTTCCCTCAGTAATCCATCAACCAAGTTTCATCAACATATCACAATGAGCGCATCAGCGCCTCTACTTCCAGAGCAGATTACAGAGAGTCTGTATGTCAAGGAGGACTCTCTCGAACTTCTACAGGTGCACAGTAGAGAGCATGCTGACCGGTTGCATCGTGGCTTGGTTCGGCAACTTGAGCGCCCCGGAGCAGAAAAGACTGCAAAAAGTTGTAAGCACTGCCCAGTCCATCATCGGCTATGACCTCCCTACCATCGAGGGGATCTATCGCAGTGGCTGCCTCAAAAAGGCTGCCAGCATCATCAAGGACCCACACCATCCTGGCCACTCACTGCTGCCTTCAGGAAGAAGGTACAGGAGCCTGAAATCTGCAACATCCACGTGCCTACTATATTCTGTTGTGCTGAAGCAAAGCACGAATTTCATTGTCCTATCTGGGACACATGACAATAAACTATCTCTTGACAACCTAACCTCGCCCTGTCACACAATATTCCCTTCGCCCTAACCATCTCTTCCCCAATTGCAATTTATTACTAACTTGTTTTCTCATCTGCCTGTTCTGACAAAGAATATTCATCCTATAATGATAACTGCATATCTTTGCACACATGCTGACTCAGTGTCTCCATCATTTTCTGATTTTATTTCAGATATACATTACTGGTAGACATTTGACTTACAATTTAAATCATAAATGATTCCACCTGATATGGCCATTGAAATAAAACAAGATCCCTCATGATCTTGTATACTTCAATAAGTTCACCATCAGACTCCTACGCTTCAAAGAAAAAGTCCCAACTTATCCAACCTCTCCCTATAACAAGCCCACGAGCCTAGGTATCATCCTGGTGAATCTCTTCCGCACCCTTTCCAAGTTAATGACATCCTTCTAATAGCTGGGCAACCAGAACTTTACACAGTACTCAAGTATGGTCTCAACATCGACTTGTACAGCTGCATCATGATGTCCAAACTTTAGTATTCTATACCCTTCCCAACAATGGCAAGCGTGCCAAATGCCTTATTTTAGGCTTTACTCTAGTTTTGATATACAGCGCGTACACAGGCCCTCCAGCCCACGCCAACCAACAATCACCCTGTACACTAGCACCATCCTATACACTAGGGACAACTTACAATTTTACCGATGCCAATTAACCTATAAACCTGCACGTCTTTGAAGTGTGGGCGGACACCGGAGCACCCGAAGAAAACCCAAGCGGTCACAGGGAGAACGTACAATCTTCGTACAGACAGGCGCAGTGCGGATCAAACGCAGGACAATGGTGCTGTGAGGCAGCAACTCTAACGCTGTGCCACCCCTTCCTTCTTTATGACACTATTGCCACTTTCAAGGAACTACGCACCTATACTCCCACATCTGTTCCACAGTACAATCCAGACCTCTAGCCTGGTCCAATTGGCCAGCCCAAATTCTCTAATTTCATTAATTTAAGTTGCATACAAAATTGGAAATCAGTGTTTAGTCCTTTTGCCAAAACCAAGAGAATGTTTATATTAAAATAAATATAACTGATCATAAATGGGACATCATCAGTTGTGCAACAATTGATCTCAACACTTTTGGGCTGAAAGGAGGGGATAGAACAATGGGAAGAGTGAATAAGACAGGATTCCCACATAACTCTACCAGCATAACATAGTCTGCTGATGCACATGATAAAGCTTTATATGCCATGTACTAAAGGAGGCCTGGTACCTGTTGAACCATAAGCACAGAGAAAACTATTTCAATCATTTTCTGATTTTATTTCAGATATACATTACTGGTAGACATTTGACTTACAATTTGGCGTGATCTTTGATTCCACCCTCTCCCTTGAGCCTCACATCCGCCATGTCATTAAAACCTCCTTCTTTCATCTCCGCAACATCGCCAAACTCAGACCCTCTCTCACACCTCCCGCTGCTGAAAGACTCATCCATGCCTTCATCTCCTCCCGACTGGACTACTGCAACTCACTTCTCCTTGGCATCAGCTCCACCTACATCAACCGACTCCAACTGGTCCAGAACGCAGCCGCCCGACTCATTACCCACACCAAATCCTGGCATCACATCACTCCAGTCCTCAAACAACTTCACTGGCTTCCCATCTCCCACCGGATCAACTACAAAATCCTGATCCTCACCTACAAAGCCCTCCACCATCTGGCCCCCCCATATCTCACTGACCTCCTCTCCCCCTACCAACCCTCACGGTCCCTCAGATCCACATCAGCCAGTCTCCTCTCCATCCACAAGTCCAACCTCCGCAGTTTTGGGGACAGAGCCTTCTCCAGGGCAGCTCCCAGGCTCTGGAACTCCCTCCCCCAACTGATCCGCAATTCTGTGTCCCTCACAATCTTCCAGTCCCGCCTCAAGACCCATCTCTTCACCTCTGCCTATCCTTAGCCCCACGTCCCCCTCCCTTTTCATCTGTGCATTAATTGCCTCATATTGTGTTTTGTATTGAATTCGGTCTTTACTTTGTGTACTAGTCATGTCTCTACTATTTATTTCATTCCCCTTGCATGTTTTTCCTCTACCTGCTAAATTTTTGTAAGGTGTCCTTGAGACTCTTGAAAGGCGCCCATAAATAAAATGTATTATTATTATAATTATTAATCAATCAGTACATATGGTGTTGAGCTTGCAATAAAAAAAATGGCCTCTGAAATGCTGATGTTGCTTTGTTGTAGAGTTTTCTCACTGGGCAGTGCTAAATTAGTCAGTCCCAGCAGATCAGATGGAGTGGGAGTGGGAAGGTACGCATGGTCACTGGGCCATAGTGATTTCCATGCTGGAAATTTAGCGGGTGCAGAGATTGGTAAAGAACAGGATTGTGCTGGCCCTTCCTATCCAATGCAGTCAACCTGGCTACAGATACTCACACTGAATAGCTGGAAAGTTGCCAAAGGGCTGTTGGTACCTATGGATCCAAACCCCAAGAATAAACACCTTAAGCACCATCTGTAAAGAAGGGAGAGAACAGGGAAGAGAAAATAGTACACACTCAGCATAAGCATTGCAAATAGAAATCCACAAATTTAATTTGATGCTATTATTTTTTTTTTTACATTTCCTAGATCTACAGCAAAGGAAATAAACCTTTTAATCTATTTTTCTATTTTCACCCAATCAAGCCTCAAATTTCTCAAAGCTCTTAGTAAGTGCGTGCATTGCCTCGGTGACAAGAAACAACACAACCCTTCCATTGCTTTCTTCGTTCTCCAAGCTGAATGAATTCAGAGATTTAATTAACATTGGCAAACAGTTACCCACCAGATACACAAGGAGCAACGCATTGTTAGTCCACTATTTCTGAGCAAGACTTCATTAAAAAATATTTTATTCTGTTCAAAGGGAAACATAAAATCAGGACATTCTGCATACCTGTTTTAGTACACCAAAAAGCATACAACTACAATCAGAATCACTTCACTGATTTTACACCTAAATTGTTATTTAGTAGCCAAAGTCACAAAACCAGCAGCCTGGCATTCTAGACATCATACAATGCAGTGCTCTCTGTTTGAGCTGGCAGCTGTGGAAATATCCAAGTTATTTAGCCACACCAGTGTTACTAATGTAGTGGTAATGTCAGTGAAGTGTCCTCATGAAGAACAAAATGAAGCTCATTATGATTAGCAGGTCAGAATCTAATCCTGCAAAACCTGCTAATCCCAATGCACACTTGCGCAGTCCTTAAAATAAATTATAATTCCACCTCAGAATTCTGCTTTTACACAGGAGAAGCCACAAACATCAGTGACTCTAATTCAGATCTGTGCCGAGTCATTCAGGGTTGCAGTAAGGCACTAAAATTGAACTCAACATCCTGGGTTAAGGAGGGAACTTGGACCAAGAGAGGGAGTAAAAATTCCAAATATTGGGCTGATGTGTACACCACGCATGAGCAGTATCGAGTAAGCTGCAATATCCACTGCATTTAATGAGAATACTCACACTTACCAACTGGGCTCCAATTATGAGCCATTTCAACAAGGAAATAAAACACATAATCCAATTCCATTGAGCAGCAGGAGTCAGGGAGCGGAGAAAGAAAATTACACTACCAAATGGGAAAAGATTGTAAAATAACGGCTATAAAAAATACATTCAAATTAGTGACAGTTTAAATATTGCACTGCAGAACTATCAAATCAGCAAAATACAATTTTCAGTTCCAGATGCTTGCAATGTTATCTTAGTCCAACAGTCTAACAATTAAGGACCAAAATGGACAAAAAAGTTGGATCTCAACTACAATTTATCCCATTCAATGAAGGTGCTCATGAGAACAAAAAGACTACCGCAACATATACATCACCAGACCCTCATTAGAAAAAAAAATAGCATTAAAAAAATATACACTAAATTTCAAGATCAATGTACACTAACTTTGAAATTTAATGGATCTCACCTACTGACTTTAATTAAGATGAATCACATTGAAACAGTTGTTAGTTCACTAGTAATTTCAACAGCGGCAGTTTATTACCATATTTTGTAAATAACAGACAGTTATTTTTTATACATGGAGAAAGGAGATGCAGAAATACTGAAGAGTTCATTTTGGATGCCTTTTGAACATCTACCTCACTGATGACAATTTCAAAAACTGTAAATAATAGATGTAAATAAATTTCTATTGCAATTGAGAAACCATTTACAATAACTGAATTCGGATCACGGAGCAAAATAGTCTTGCTTCTGAAGAAAACCGCACATAAATAAAAATGAAAAATGGGGCAGAGTTCTGCATCAATTTGAAGAACCCGGCACTACCAATTCAAATCGTCCAACCTGTCCTTCCTGTGCAAGCTGATTCATAATATCATCTACACATACTTTTCTGCTTACAACCAAATAGCGCTCCTTTCCTTTCCCGTAGGACTTACTCTTGAGACCATATTTGGCAGCCATTTGATGGATTTGCATACGCTCTTCATTGGTCAGCTCTTTGGAAAAGGTCAGCTCCTCCTGCTTCTCTGAACGGGCATAATTTTTGATAAGATCTTCTATATCTCGTTTGTTTAATTTAGAACCACTCTTGTTCATATCTAAACCCAAGCCCTCCCTCTTAAACTGTTCTTTTACAGTGATTGGCTCTGAAATACCCTCCCCCTCTTTCCCCAAACCACCTCCTTTCCAACCCATTTTTCGTAAAAGCTGATTGCCAATGTTGTCTTCTGTGATCTTTTGTTTAAGGGCTTCTTCGGCAGAACGTCCAAGAATTGCATTGCGAGAGATGGCAGTGCCAGTATTTCCCGGCTTGTTTGACTTTACAATCGGCTGAGTTTGCTTCAGTATAACCAAAGCCTTCTCTGCCGCCGTATGCTTCACCAACTTTTTGGTTCCGTAGGCCTCGGCGATAAAATGGTCTTCTATAAAAACGCGGCACTGCCAAACTTGACTGGGGGTCAGCTGAAACCTGTAATCCACGGTCATTCGATTGAATTGAGCTGAATTGTTCAGAATGCACACGGCATTTTTTGCAGTCTCCAGAATGACGAATTCCATCCAGTTCTTCTGTTTGTGTTCCTTTAAATTCCGAGTGCCCTGTTTGCTTGTTTCGTTGCTTTTATTGGATGAATCTTTGCTTGGGATTTTCTCATCTGGCTTTTTGAGAGCAGGAGGAATATCATTCCGAGGTGTGTTTTTTTCACACAATATTAGATCATCAATGCAACTGCTTTTACATTTGCGCTTTACCACGTCAACTACTACATCTTTCAGGAACAACTTTAAGGCTTGTTCAGACGCCCTATCTCGAGCTCCAATTTTGCTGCCAGCATAACCAGTAGATAAGTAAACACCCTGACACCTCAGTTCACAAGCATAGCCATCTGACAAGACTTTCTTGTTTTTTGGTACATCAGCTGGAGGGATCTCCCTCAGCGACACATAGAAATACTGAGGGTTAGTTTTACACGTTTGAATGCAGCTGCTTAGCACGTCACTATGGTTTAACTGGTTACTGAAGCCTCCGATCGAACTAAGTTTCCTTGACACAGATATCTGGAGCATATTAAAAAAATTCTGTCGGCTCTTTACCGCAGACGGAGAAAACCCGCCAGACGGAGACTTGCCCGACAAAGGTTGCAGAGGTTCGGGAAGTACGGATTTGCTGGCATTTTTCTTGGAAGATTTTCTACCTTTTGACCGTTTGGTCTGAGTAAAACCCAGACCCTTATAGCCTTGTTTGTTGCCAACTGGTATTTTAGAAAAGTCTGGCCCTCTCATCGTTGGATAAGGATTTGACGCGGGAACGGAATGATAAGCCTCATATTTTGCTGAATAGTTCTGTTGTATTTTTGACATGTATGAGCTTAAGACAGTTATCCCGTTAATGCAGTTTCCACTTTTGTTTTCATTTGTATCTGTGAAGAAACTTTTGTACAAAGTGTCATAATCAAATGCTGAATTGTCAGAGGAGGCAGGGGGCAATGGCCCATTTGAACTTTTGCTAGATCTATTTGATTTTTCATCACTGGGGGGAGAATCTGCTTTCTCAGAGTCCTCCTCAGGTTTCGTCAGAGGATTTAATGGGTGGGCATCTTCATCTACATCTGCCCACCTTCGTGGCTTGTCTAATTGACTTGACCTTTTCTTTGAATCATCATCATTCTTATTGCTGCTACTAACAAATGCTACCGGCTCAAAACGAAATTTGGGACGAATCGAAGGAGGTTTCCGCTTTGCTGTTGGATTTTCACCTGAAATCACAGATAAAAGGAGTTAGGTAACATTTTCAAATACAGCTCATATGTATGAACATATAATTGACTTGATTTTTAAATAATCAAATCTGAAAACTTCCATTCACGAGTCCTAAAGTTTATCTTATGGCGTTAATCTTATAGTAATCGTATCTTATAGCGTCTGTACACTGTGGACGGCTTGATTGTAAGCATGTATAGTCTTTTTGTTGACTGGATAGCACACAACAAAGAAGCTTTTAACTGTATCTCAGTACATGTGACAATAATAAACTAAACATATTTCATTCTGTCAACTACTACTAATACAATGATCTAGATCTATGCAGTTAGATTTTAACTCCTACAGTGGGCCCTTCTAATATTCCAAGGAATTTATAAGAAATTTAGGATATTATGGAAAGTACTGGAAGATTTTGTTACAAAGTGTGTGCATCAAGAAAAATACAGCGTAATATTGTAAAATAAATTTGTTCTCGTTTGCTTAATTTGAACAAAGAATAAAGAAATAAATAACCATTAAGACTAAAGAATATAACCAGATACACAGGATATATTGGATATTTAAGCCACCAATTCTCCAAGATTCTTCCATTCCTTTCCACCTATATTCACCTTAAATGCACAACCGTTGGAGCAATAAGATTCAATGTTTTACATTTTAGAATGTAATCCTATCATTACAGTTTTTTGAGGTGACAAAGGCGACGATGCAGGTAGGGCGGTGGATGTTCTCTACATGAATTTTAAGAAGATATTTGATAAAAGGCCCCCATGATATGCTGATCCAGAGAATTAAGATGCATGGGATTAACAATAACTTGGCCATATGGATTCGGAGCTGGCTTACTGATAAAAGACAGATGGTTGTGTCGGGAGACCAATATTCAGGCTGGTGGTCCAGTATATATATTACTAAAACTCTCATCTTTGTTTCTGTGCGTGTGTGTGTATGTATGCGTGTCTGCATGTCTGCCCATGTGATCCCGGAACTACGCCAAAACGGTACACGATAGCGCTACAATTTTTGGACCACCTTACTCGCACTTGTCCTGTGGTCCGGTGTATTCAAGTCTCGTTCAGATTGATGTTATATTTCACAAGTTATTCACATTTTTAACTTTACAAAACCACACTATGAGAAAAATGACGTTGCAGTGGCAGTTACAGCTATGACGTGACAACGGGACTGTAGCCCTGCTACAATGTTGCAAATCCCAGGACACTGGCAGTCCTGGCAGCAAGTGCAATTGGATTTTTTTTTAAAGTTTAAAAAGGAGGGTGAATAAGGGGAAATGAGCCTCCCCTGCACAATTGGGGGCTATGGTGAGTGGTGGAATATTGTGTTGGGGGAAAACGGGTGAGTGGTGGAATATCGCGTTAGGGAACGGGTTGCATGGGGGCCATGGGTGAGTGGTCGAATATTGCGTTGGGGGAACGGGTTGTGTTGGGGGACCAGGCCTCCCATGTGACAGGGACCCAATGGGTCCCAGTCTAGTATAATATAAATGTCTTGGACATAAACATAGATGGATTGGTTAGTAAATTTGTAGATGAAACCAAGATTTTTGGGTTCGCAGACTGTGAGGAAGGCTGTCGAGCTAGATGGCGGGATATAGATAAGCTACAGAAATGGGTGGAGATACGGCAGATAGAGTTTAATCTGAGCAAGTGGGAGGTGCTGCTCTTTGGGAGCAAGGGGAAATAGTAAGATTAAACGAGAACTTACCAGTTTGAAGTTTGATCTGTATTTTATGAGGAGTTATGATGAGGGATTACGTGAAGAAGCCCGCCAGGACGCATGCGTGGCATTCTTCAAAGCAGCGGTGTGAAATCACAGGTAACTGTAATGACTAAACATAGTAAGATTAGAGAAGAGATACCAGTTAAGTATATGATTAAGGGTGGGAGCGGAGGGCACGTAATCCCTCATCGTAACTCCTAATAAAATACAGATCAAACTTCAAACTGGTAAGTTCTCGTTTAATCTTACAATTTTACTTCGGAGTCACGTGAGTGACTACGTGAAGGTTTTAAAGCTCTGTGATTTCATGCCGTGGAAACGAGTCCATGCATCACGTCTGCCTTGATGACTGTAGGAGGAATTGTGTTAACATAATTTGGACATGAATTCGACATTGAAATCATAAAATTTGTTAACACAAAATTATAACCCCTTTTTATGGGTTTAAATTAATTTACAGAACTTAAAATTGTTTCTGCAAACGTTCCATGTTTCATTACTGGTTTGTTGTAAAATAATTGGAATGTTTTTTCCCCCAGACCATCCTGCTGCCTTGAGGATTTGGTTCATTGGTACATCCAACTGTATCGCTGCCGATGTAGCTGCAGCCCTGGTGGAATGAGGTTTAAAATATTAGTATCCACCCCAGCCTGAGTTAGGACCTGTTTCAGCCATCTTGAGATGGTCTGGACCGTCACTCTTTTGTGTGGTTGCTTGTGGCTGACCAAAAGTGCCTTCTCATTGCCTCTTAGGATTTTCGTTGTCTCCATGTATAACGACAGATGTCTTACTATACAGAGACGGTCATCTGTTGGGTATGACCTAAATTGTATATTGAGGCCTGCTGATCCCTGTCTGTTCTGCTTTACTAACTCATAGATATGAAACGTAATATTTTCTGTTGAGGAAGTCATGTTGTCCAGTCTTAGTTTATGCAGTGACTGTACCCTCTGTGCCGTGACCAATGCCATTAGCATGACTGTTTTTAATGTCAGTCTGTGTAGGGACAGAGCTGTTGCTGGAGACCAATTCCTGAGTATCTTCAGGACAATACTTACATCCCATATTTGGGAGTACCTGGTTCTTGGGGGATTAGTATTAAAAATTCCCCTCATAAGTTTTGTTACCAGTGGGTGAGTCCCAACAGAGTAACGCTCTGTCCCCTGCCATAGGTAAGTCGATATGGCACTTCTGGCGCAGTTGATGGCACTGTAACTGAGCCCCTCATCATAGTGGAGGCCTGCCAGATATTCCAGAACAGACGGGATGTTCATGTCTCTGTAGGTGATGTTGTTTTTATGGCAGTACATCTCCCACTTCCTGATATAGACCAGATACTGTTTTTTGGTTGACTGTCTTTGGGCCGCCGAGATCATGTTCACTGTTCGGTCCGTCAGTCCCAGTTGTAGTAGAGGTGTTTTTTTTTTTGTTTTTTTTTAAATTTATTTATTAGAAGTAGACATATTATAAAATGTAGTTATATATTATAGTTAAAAAAAAATTCATATGCATCAGTCATACATTATTAAAATTTTCCATTATCAATTACTTCTGCTTCTAGTGTTTTTATTTTTTATAGAAAGAGGGAGAAAGAGGGTAGAAAGTTACAAAGAAAAAAGAAAGAAAAAAAAACACAACAGAAAAACAAGGGAGGTGGAATGGGTTACCTGTAATACGTCAATGGAGATAGGTTCGTAGGTAGTAGAGGTGTTTTTAAACTCTACAAATTAATAAGTTCAAATGTTTATGGCATGGGTGGCTATCCCTTCTTATGGGATGTAGCAATAAATCTGGTCTATGTGGGATGGTGATACATGGTTCTAATACCATGTTTAATACCACTAGGAATCATGGTTGAGTACTACCAAAATACCAGACGCAGAGTCTTGTTGTATTTTCCTTAATACCCGACTGATGAGGCAGAAAGGAGGGAATGCGTAAATAAACAATTTCCCCCCAATGCAGCGAAAATGCATCTGTCGCCGCTGTCCCAGGGTCTGGTTCCCATGAAACATAATTTGATAACTGGTGGTTAAGTCTGGATGCGAATAGATCGATATCTGGTGTTCCATATTTTGCTGTAATATCAGCAAATACTTTTTTATTCAACATCCATTCGGTGTTTTCATTAAATTTGCGTGACCTGGTGTCTGCCACTAAATTTAGTCTTCCTGGTAGGTAAGTGGCTGATATCCAAATATCTCTCTGGATACACCATTGCCAAATTGTATTAGCCAGATTGTCACATTATGTCGATTTGTTTCCACCCATGTGGTTAATGTATGCTACCACGGTGGTATTGTCTATCTGTAGTCTAACATGCTGGTGATATGACCCAGTACAATATGACTTTAGGCCATGGAATGCACCCAACATTTCCAGGTAGTTTATGCCCAGTGTGAGTAATAATGATGCCTCCTGAGCAGTCCATCTACCTCCACAGCTGGTGATGGTATTGGTGGCTCCCCACCCAAGTGCACTGGCATCAGTATGTAGTACCATGGAAGGGTTACTGACAATGATTGGATTGGAACAAAGCCAGATCTATCCACCATTTTAGTTCAATTTTAGCTTTGATTTGTAGTTTCATAGGTCTGTCAAAGTGACCTGCATTAATTTTGAGTGCTTGTATTTTTGCTCTCTGTAAGTTTTGGTAATGTAGAGGTCCAAATTGTGTGGCTGGAAAGGCAGCCACCATTTTGCCAATTACTTTTGCTACCAATCTGATGGATGGTTTGCTGATGTCAATGAGGTTATTGCAAGCCTCCATTAAATCTCTAGCCTTTCCCTTAGGCAGAGTCACCGACATGTGAACTGAGTCAATGGTGAACCCCAAATAGTCCATAGTAGTGGAAGGCGTTAGTTTAGATTTAACTGGATGGATAATAAATCCCAGTTTTTCAAATAACTGTTTTGTGGCTGTTACAGTTTGTTTGGCCAATTCCAAAGTTTTGCCCACAATGAACATGTCATCTAAATATGCCATGACCATGTGTTTACGTTTCCGTAGAAACGCTAGGGCTGGTTTCAAAATTTTTGTGAACAGCCTGGGGGCTGATGATAAACCATTTGGCAGTGCTTTATACTGCCAGCGTTGTCCCATCCAGTTGAATTTTAAGTAACATCTGTGGTCACCTCGTATAGGCACTGAATAGTAAGCATCTTTTAAATCGATGCTGGCCATGAAGTAACCTTTGGAAATTAATTGTTTAGCAGTAACAAAGGTTTCCATGATATTCCATGAAGTGAATATATTGTACAAATGTATTCAATTTTGTCAGATCTATGATGATGCGACAACCACCATCTTTTTTGTTTTTGGTAAATATATTGGACACGAATTCTAATGGTTCGTGTTGAGTTTTCTCAATTACACCTTTTACGTAAAGCCGCTTCAGTTCAGTTTGCGCTTTTGATTTTTCTTTATCAGAAAGCACGAACATTTGGTTCGGTATATGTTGAACTGGAGGGCTGTACTTGTGTATAAACTCTATTGTATATCCCTGGATACTGCTTAAGATGTAAGTATCAGTTGTTAACATGCTCCATGCATTCAGAAAAGAGTGTAATCTCCCCCCAACCTCCATGCTCCCTGTATTTTGTAGGGAACCAGACCCACCTACCTCCATAGTTACCAGTGGCAGGTTTACTTCTTTTTTGTAGGTTCTTCGCTGCTGTTGTTGCGCTGGTGTCTGGATTTTCGGTTTGGTTGGCGTTGGAGGTCCCCGCATCTTCCAAGAAGGCCGGCCTGGGCCATGGCCTAAAAAGACTCATGTTTTGAGTACCGGGCCCTCGAGCTTTCACCAGTTCTGCTGGTAGGTGCGTAGGGGTGCTGTCTTTGGCTGTAGTGGGTTTTTGTTGGAGTCCCTTTTATTAGTCCCAGGGTTTTTGCTTCCACATCGAGCTCCTTGACTTGCTTCGATAGGTTGCCTCCAAACAATAGTATTGGTGGTTTTGTGGTCCCAGGTTTGTACAGTCCCTGCACCCCTTGCACACGTCTTTCCTTCTGCGGACCCCTCTTCCAGGTCAGCCCAGAACTGACCCGCAGTGCTCCCCTCTGATGAGGTAGAAGCACTGTGCAGCCCTTCAAGAGGTACTGCTGTTGGTTTATCATAGGGCCCACAGTGACCCGACTCCATCTCCCGGAGTCTGTCACGTTGGAGCAAATGCTCCACACACCGCTCCATCCGGCTCCAGCGCTCTCGGTCGCTGGCCGCCCGCGGTTGTTCAAAGTCGGACTCCTCTGAGTCCAAGACCTTGTTTGTTTTGTGTCTAGCCTTACCGCCCGGCCGCGTGGATCTGGCCGGTGCGGAGGCGACATCGGGCACAGCTGATCCCACTATCGGTGATCCGAGTGCCGCTGGCTGCTGCTGGCTGCCCGCTGCTCCGCGGTCCTCCCTCACCAGCTTTGTCGCAGCCCGTTGGTTTCTCCACCTGTAATCAGCATGGGAAAACACAAAAAGACCGCAGCACTTACCTGCAGGTCCTGGTTTAAATTGTCGCTACGGGGGAACGTCGTTCCACCCCGCCTCCTCCGTTTTCAACTTGTCAAAAGTCGACGGCCCCATTCTGAATAGTCTCCCGCCCGGCCGTGGTGTTCTGGCCGGCGCGGGACAAAATGTCGGCACAGCTGATCCCTTACGGGGCTTGTGCCTTCAACTGCTGCTGGCTCCCGCAACTTCGCGGTCCTCCCCAGCCAGCTTTACTCGCAGTACTTGTGGACACTATTTTGTCCAGCTTCCCCCCCCCCCGTGTAAAAACAGCACGGGGACAAAAACTACCTGCAGGTCGCGGTTTCAAACTTACCGCTGCGGGGGAACGTTCCACCCCGCCTGTCGTTTCGCAAGCGTGAAAGCGATATGACACGCATGCGTCCTGGCGGGCTTCTTCACGTAGTCACTCACGTGACTCCGAAGTAAAATATACAATTAATGGCATGACCCTCAACAGCAATGATGGACAGAGGGATCTTGGGTACTAGCTCCCTGAAAGTGGGAACATGTCACGTTTCCACACTGTATGACTTTAAAGACATGTAGATAGAGTGGTAAGCAAGGCATCGTGTATGCTTGCCTTCATAGATCGGTCTATTGATTATAAGGTCATGATGCAGCTTTAAAGGACTTTAGTTTGGCCAAAATTCTGGAATATTTTGAGCAATTCTGGTCACCCCATTAGAGGAAGCATGTGGAGGCTTTGGAAAGGGTGCAGAGGAGTTTTACCAGAATGTTAGACACAAAATGCTGGACTAACTCATTGGGTCATGCAGCATCCCTGGAAAACGTGGACAGGCGATGTTTTGAGTCAGAACTCTTCTTCAGACATTCATTCTGACCTATTCAGTCCAAAGAAAGGTTCCGACCCAGAACGTCGCCTATCCGTACTGCCTGATCCACTGAGTTACTCGAGCATTTTGTGACTATCTTTTGTATAAAACAGCATCTGCAGTTTCTTGTTATTACATTGTCACCAGAATGTTGCCTGGATTCGGAGGTATTAGCTGCAGTGAGAGGTTGGACAGACTAGGATAATTTTCTCTGGAACGCCAGGAGGTGCGGGGAGACCTGCTAGAAGTATATGAAATTATGAGAAGCATTGATAGGATTGACAGTCAGAACTGTTGCCCCCAGGATGGAAAAACAGAATACTAGAGGGCATACTAAGGTGAAAGGGGCAAAGTTTAAAGGAGATATGTGGTGCAACTTTTTTTTAAATACACAGGTGGTGAGTGCCTGGAACACGTTGCTGGGGTCCATGGTGGAGGCAGATCCATAGTGGCTTTTAAGAGGCTTTTGGACATACAGGGAATGGAAGGAAATGGATTATGTGCAGGTAGATAAGAGATGGTCTTAGCATCATGCTTCGTGAGGCTGGTTATGGCACACATTAAATCCAGCCTACCAAGCAGCCTAGATCCACTGTAGTTCGCCTACCGCCACAACAGGTCCACGGCTGATGCCATCTGCCTGGCCCTACACTCATCCCTGGAACACCTGGATAAGAAGGACACCTACATCAGACTCCTATTCATCAACTATAGCTCAGCTTTCAATACCATTATCCCAACCAAGCTCTTCTCCAAACCCGTGGAACTCGGAATCAGCATTCCCCTCTGCGAATGGATTCTCGACTTCCTGACCAACAGACAATAATCAGCCAGGGTAGGTGACAAATCATCCTCTATGAAGATTCTCGACACTGGTGCCCCGCAAGGTGTGTTATCAGTCCCCTCCTATACTCCTTATACACTCATAACTGTGCAGCCAAATACTAATCCAACTCAATTTACAAGTTCATAGATAACACTTTAGTGGGCCGGATACCAAATAATGACAAGATTAAGTACAGAAAGCAGATTGAGAACCTTGAAACCTGGTGCCAAGCCAACACTCTCTCCCTCAATGTCAATAAGACAAAGGAGATTGTGATTGACTTCTGGAAGCAAAGCAGTATACACTGATGGTGCCGAAGTAGAGATTGTCGAATGCTTCAAGTTCCTAGCAATAAATATCACCAGCAATTTGTCCTAGACCAGCCACTTGGAAGCTGGCCAAGAAAGCACGCCAACACCTCTACTTCCTTAGATGGCTTGAGAAGATTGACATGTCCGCCAACAACCATCAGCAACTTCTACAAATGCGCCATAGAAGGCATTTTATCGGGATGCATCACATAATGGTTTGGGAACATCTCCATCCATTGCAGAATTGTGGACAAATCATCACGCAAACCAACCTCCATTGACTCAATCTACACTTCATGCTGCTTCGGCAAGGGCACCAGCATAATCAAGGACTAGTCTCACCCCAATCACTCCCTCGTCTCCCCTCTCCCATTAGGCAAGAGGTGCAGAAGTTTGAACATGCATACCTCCAGATTGAGGGACAGTTCCTTCCCTGCTGTTATCAGGGTCCTCTCATCAGCTAGAGTGCAGTCCTGACCTGCCATCTACCTCATTGGAGACCTTTCAACTATCTTTAATCGGACTTTATCTTGCACTAAATGTTGTGCCCTTTATCTGTGCAGGGTGGACTGACTGATTGTAATCATGTATAGTCTTGGCAAACACGTAAACAAAAGCTTCCATAGTACCTCAGCAATATTCACGCTGCGGGGTTTTAAGGTGTCCAAGCAAAATATGAGGTGTTGTTCCTTCCATTTACATGTAGCTGGTCCTGGACAAAAAGGTCAGTATGGAAGTGAGAAGGGGAGTTAAAATACTAGGTAACTGGGAGATCGCAGAGCCTAAGGCAGATCCAGCGGCATGAATATTGATTTCTCTAATTTCAAGTACCCCTTGCATTCCCACTCTCTGCCCCTCCCCCATCCCAGCCCTCTTGCTAATTTCACCATTTGTATTCCTTCGTAATTACCCCGTCCCCAGCCAACAATGGACCATGGTGGGCTCCATCTTTCCTGAGTCATCGATGCAGGCTCTGCATTCTGTACCTTGCCATACCTCTAGTTTCCCTTTCCCTGACTCTGTCTGATGAAGGGTCTCGACCAGAAACATCACCTATTCCTTTTCTCCAGAGAAACTGAACTATGTTCAGCAGATTGGGGTTGAAGGGCCAGTTCTTGTGCTGTACTATTCTATGTTCTGTGTTCAGTTTAGTTCCCAGAGGGACAGAGCCCTGGAAACACAAACTGCCCATAATTCAGCACAAATTGCCATATTCAATCAAGACCATACTGATCATGGTGATTTGGAACATTTACCACACAGATTTAATGGAATTTGATTTGAGGTAGAGGTTGGTTTTGCAGATCAAATGCAGAATTACTTTGCAATTTTGTTCTCTATTCAACTGATGAGAATTCATTCAATTACATTACCCCCGCACAATAAAATATGCAAAACATTTTGAACAGAAATTAAGTGAAACAATGTTTTTTTTTTTAAAACAAAAAACAAAAAGGCTGCAAGATTGTGGAATGCACTAACAAAATTCCTTTAAACAAAAGGTTGTGTCAACACTGAAGACGTTTGGAGGGATGGGTACATGGATAGGAAAGGTTTAAAGGACACAAGCCAAATGCAGGCAGATGGGACATCTTGAGTCTTTACTTTGCACTTTAGAGATACAGCGTGGTAACAGGCTCATTCGGCCCACCGAATCCGCGTCGATCAGTGATTCCCGTACACTAGCACAATCCTCTGCACTAGGGATAATTTTTTACCAAAGCCAATTAACCTACAAATCTGTTCGTCTCTGGAGCACCCGGAGAAAACCAACGCGGTCACAGGGAGAACATACAAATTCCGTACAGACGGCGCCCATAGTCAAGATTGAACCTGGGTCTCTGGCACTGAGAGGCAGCAACTCTACCGCTGCGCACATTGGTCGGCCTGGGCAAATTGGGCCTGTATCCGCGCTATATGACTATGACGTTTGAAGTATAATAAAAGGATATTGGTGAAGGACAAGCACATTGGATTAGACTACACTGTTCAAGATGTGGATATAAACAGGCAGATTGGGTGGGCTGTCTGTTTCCACATTTTAACACAACACAGCTGTACCCACACAAGTAAGGACAAGGGTTCTTTACTTACCATTATCAGAATTGGATCTTTTGTTGGTTGTGCTCGATGGAACTAACTCAGATGATGCTGTGTCATCGATGTCAATACCTTCTGCCATTTGAAAGACCTTTTCCAAAAGATCGGGGCTGTATCTATTAACAAAGATAAATAAATGTGAGCAATGCTTCTTCGACAAATGCATTCATAATAATTTTATGCTGTTACGCTATTAATATAATTAATAATAGACCAAAAATACACACAAGATAATGGTCAACTCATTTCCTCATGAAAATAAATTCTATCCAGACTAATTTATTTCCCTGAACACTGCATCTCAGCTTTCACAAAATGCTAGAGTAACTCAGCAGGGCAGCATCTCTGGAGAGAAGGAATGGGTGACGTTTCGGGTCGAGATCCTTCTTTGGACTGATTCAGTCTAAAGAAGGGTCTCAACCCGAAACGTCACCCATTCCTTCTCTCCAGAGATGTTGCCTGAGTTACTCCAGCATTTTGTGTCTACCTTCGATTTAAACCAGCATTTGCATTTCTATCCTACACATCTCAGCTTTCACCATTGACTGAGATGCCAGCACAAGATGAGGGAATGGCACTCTCTTCAACCCCAGGAGGGAATTATATACAATCCTGTGGTGTTTCAGTGTAGGATATTACAGGTGCCTTTGGGTATTGGGAAGCTCAATTTGCACTACTTCCTTTCTGGCTACAGGTGATATGGACTAGAAGATTACTAATATAATAAAAATATGAAAAAGGATGGACAAAAGTAAAGCCAATCAATCCAATGTCAGAGAATAGAAACGAGGATCTGCAGATGCTGGTTTACACATTAGGACAAAGTGCTGGAATAACTCAGCGGGTCAAGCAGCACCTTCAGGTTAGGACCCTTCTTCAGACTCATTGTGGGGTGGGGGAAGAAAACTGGAAGAGATGGAAGGTAATAGGTGGACACAAGTGAGAGGAGTTTTTGATAAGTAATGGTTGGAAATCACAAAGGGGAGCAGAGAGTCAGAGCATCAATTGTGGCCATATAATCAGAATTAATTCTGACAGTTACTCGAGAGCATAACTAATCAAAGACTATTGTTTCTTTATGGGAAGGCTGTGTTAAATCTATAAAATGTTGAGAATGTAATCAGGTTCTGTGTTAACATGTGAATTTTTAATCAGGCATTAGACACAGTCCAACATTGCAAATTGATCAATAAATAAGCTCATGGGACCGAAGGGGAATGGGCAAGTTGAATCAAAAATTGATCAAGTGGAAGAATCAAAGAGAACAGGTGAACAAGTACAATATTAACTGGAAGGCTATTCATGGTGCAGGGCTCAGGGTCAAGTCTCTTGCTTTCTGTGGTATATAACGACTTTCCCTTAAACAGAGGAACTAGGAGGTTTGCAGTTAGTATAAAAACTGGCCTTATAGTTAACAATGAGAAAGTAAGTTGCGGAGTGCAGAAAATATCAATGAACTGATCAGACTGGAAGAAAAGTTGAAAAACATAAGATTACGAATTTAGAGAAGAGAAACGAGCAGGGAAGTACATGAAAGCAGCAAGACAAACAGGATCATTTTCAAATGATTTAAAAAGCAATTGCGATGATTTAACAAAGGAGATTGGGGACGTATTCTTGCTTTAGAAGGCGTTGAGGGGAGATTTAATTAGTACTATGCAGTTATTTTAAAAGAGCCTAAAATTAGATAATAAGGACAGGAATTGTAGCACTAATCATTTCACAATTTCATTTACCACCAGGGCAGAACCTTACCCAGTAAATGGTAGGGCCCTAGAGAGGGTTGTAGAACAGAGAGATCTAGGGTAGATACCTAGATCACTGAATGTGATCACACATATGGACAGACGGGTGAAAAGGGCATTTGGCATGCTTAATGCCCGGGCCGATGAGTGCAAGCATGCCAAATGTCTTCTTCACCACCCTGCCTATCTCTTTCAGTGATATAGGTATCTCTACCCTTGCATCTCTCCGTTGGGATATCGTTGGTGAGATCACATTTTAAGTACTGCCTGCAGCTCTGGTCATCCGGCTACAGGAAGGAAGTCATTAAGCTGGAAAGGGTTTAGAAAAGATTTGCGAGGCAGTTACCAGGACTGGAGGGTTTGAGTTATAAGGAGAGTTTAGACAGGCTGGAATTTTTCCCCCCTAAGATATCGGAAGTTGAGGGAGACCAGAGGGGTTTATAAAATCACGAGGAGCATAGACCAGTTGAATGTCCAGTCTTTTTCCCAGGGTAAGGGTGTCTAACAGTAGGTGGCATAGATTTAACGCAAGAATTAAAAGGGATTTTGAGAGGCAACTTCTTCACAGTGGGTGATAGCTATATGGAACAAACTACCTACCATGGTAAGAATATGAAACAAGCTGCCAAAGGAAGCTGTGAAGGTGAGTATAATTACATGTTAAAAAGCATTTAGACAGGTACATGGATAGTAAAGTTTTAAAGGGTTGTCGGCTCAACAAAGGTAAATGGGACTAGGTGAGGCAAACATCTTGGTTGGCATGCACGTGCTAACCAATTGATTATTTTTAAACTTTAGTCACAGAGATAATTACTGCTGCCAATTTTTGACCATCAAAGTCTCACAAACTGAAAACTAACAAGAGGCTAGATAACATATTTCAAGTTCAGCAGGAAAAGCTGAAAAGCCATGGAACTCGGTTCGACAAGGATTTCTGGTCTTAGATTAATACATATTCCAGAGGAAAGGTCCAACAATATTTGGTACATGTATGTATTGATCTAGATAGTTAAAGTCCATTGTGTCCAAGAACAACATTCTTTAATAGTTTTTCATTATTAGTGAGTTCATTAGCAAAATAAATTGAACATTTTAGTTTAAAATATACAAATGGATCTGCACTCGTGTTTGAGTTACAAGAGACTCCAATCCCAAGGTGTTTCTATTTTGCAGGCAAAAGTTACATATTGCGTCAAACAGATTTTGTGACTTTTAATTTCTAAATGTACAGAACAAGATTTGATTATTGTATTTGTCTGTGATTTTAAAACAAAAGATTAAGACAAATTCACATCCCTCTGATAGATCTTTATGCTATATAAAATGTACATTAAATATCACTCAACTGACAAGAGATCCCCACTAACTGAACTCAGTCTGAACACTGAGGCAATGAACTCTGACTTCTATTCCAGCATTGCAAAGTGCTTCTACTTCAGTATTGCAAAGTGCCTAGTCGTTGGTCTGCACTAGAAATTCATAATTTGAAGAACAGTACATGAATTAAAGCAGATCCTCTCTCTCTAGGCTCCAATAATGTTCCATATCTAAAAATAATCAGAAAATGTAAAAAGCCTCTTGAATGTGACTTTAAGAAAGTTTGAAAATCAAAATGCGTGGATTAACCATTCATGTCCGAGCTTCATATCAATCTTCATGATTCATACTTAGGACTTGTTTTTTTCCCGTTTTAACTTAATAACTGTTCAGTTATTCACTATTCAGTCTTTATAATACAGGTGCACAACCTTTCATCCGAAAGCCTTGGGACCAGACACTTTTCGTAATTCAGAATTTGTCGGTCTTCAGAATGGAAATTGTTTAGCGTAGATTTTAATGGCTGGCTCAGTGGTAGAGTGCTCGGTTCATATCCGCAAGGTCGCGAGTTTGCGCCTTGATCCCGGCAGTAAACTCGGTCGCGAGTTTGAGTCTTCAATGTAGTTTTTTCTTGCAGAATAAATGTTTGTATGAAATGCAGTGTAGGAGAGGTGTACTGACTGTGTGGGCAGAACTTTGGAAGTGATTGCCCACCAGTCTAAAAAGCCGCTGTGTCTCCCTGTCCCTGGGATAGCAGGGGGCGATCAAACAGCACAATATCCCCCTCCCCCTCCAACTCCAGAAGAATCCGCTCACCAATGGGCCGCTACGGCGACAAGTGGCAGTATGCCCACAGCCCGAGCTGCGCCCCCTCATCCGCCACCCCAAGAACAAGACGTACCTTGCACACCATCAGCTTTTGCCCCTACGTGTTCCTCTGGAGTTGGAGCGGGGCTGGGCTGGAGTTGCTGCTGGCTGTGGGTCTCTGGGATCTCCGTGCTAGCAGTGGGCCTGGGGGTCAGTGTCCCGTTGGTCCTGACGTCTCCGGCCACCCCCCTGGACTGGAGCTGAGACTCGGAACTGTACCGCCCTTGACCCCTCCCTATGCAACTGCAAACAACCCCACTCTCCTGCAAGGGCGGTACAGTTCCCGGAGGATGGCAGGTGGCCGGAGACGTCAGGACCAACAGGAACCCGCTCCCCGATGGGCCCCTACGACGCCCCGAGCTGCGCCCCGTCATCCGCAACCCAGGTTCCTCTGTAGTTGGAGCGGGGCTGGGCTGGGCTGCTGTTGGCTGTGGGTCTCTGGGATCTCCGTGCTTGCAGTGGGCCTGGGGGTCGGTGTCCCGATGAGGGGGCGCAGCTCGGGGAACGGCTTCTGGTGGTCCTGACGTCTCCGGCCAGTTTGCAGTTTTCCTCTGGAGTTGGAACGGGGCTGGGCTGGGCTGCTGCTGGCTGTGGGTCTCTGGGATCTCCGTGCTTGCAGTGGGCCTGGGGGTCGGTGTCCCGTTGGTCCTGACGTCTCCGGTGACTGGCACGGTCCTGCTGCAATCGCCGACGTGAAGACAGCACAAAGCCCCCGCGCCGGTGCAATGAGCGGGGAGCTGGAGAGGGGAGGGAAGGGGTCACACACATGGCCGGGAAGCAGAGGGGTGTAGGTGGGGTGAAACTGAAGGGAGCGACAATCTGCTGCTGCGCGCTGAGTTAAAAAGTTCCCACGCAAGACTCACGAAACACTGTGTATCGTGAGTCTACCGTGGGAACTTTTTAACTCAGCGGGCAGGCAGCAGCATATTGTCAATTATTAACCCTCCCGCGCAATATACCCTCACCTTCTCTTTTATGAATGGGGATTTAGTTCCCCTTTCTTCGAGGACCGACCGGAGGTTCCGCTGTCACCTCTGCGGGCCGCCCTAGGTGAACGTTTTCAAGGACCTTTCTTCAAGGACCGAAAAAATGGCCGCTATTTGGAGGTTTTCGTTATTTGGATCTTCGGATAAAAGGTTGTGCACCTGTACCTAGAAAATTATTACCAATACATTTTATAAATTCATTCATGTAATTTATTTTATGAAACTATCCAATGAACACATCGCTTTTGTGTACGTCTTGTAGAACTACTCACCACTGATATGTTACCTTACATGGAAAATAGTGAAAACAATGCTATTCATGATTGTGCATGTACTTTCATTCTAGGTTTGGTTGCAATTTGCCACACACTAAAAGATGATGTACTTGGGCTGAAGATTTTTTGTATAATTGAAAATATCTTATTTTGCAACGATAAATACCCCCATAACACCAAGAAACAAAAATATATGAATAATTCAAGTTCCATTCATAATTAAGCATAAAGCCTGTTCAATTCTCCTCATAGATCAATATTTTACTCGGGCAGCAGATCCACATCTGGATAAACAGAAGGATGTCACCTTCCAATTGCATTAAATATTACTTTCAGTCAATAACTATACAAAATTAAATACTTAACATCTAAAGTGTGTTATCAATCTTACTAAAGGGTTTTCTGGACCAAGACTAACATCAGTGAAAATCAGTCCTTCAAAATATCCCTGGGCTCACCTGTGTGAATGTGTCACATTCAATAGGTTTTAGAAACATAGAAAATAGGTGCAGGAGTAGGCCACTTGGCCCTTCAAGCCAGCACCGCCACTCATTGTGATAATCCACAATCAGCAACCCGTGCCTGCCTTCTCCCCATATCCCTTGATTCCACTAACCCCTAGAGCTCTATCTAACTCTCTTTTAAATTCATCCAGCAAATTGGCCTCTATTGCCTTCTGTGGCAGATAATTCCACAAATTCACAACTCTTTGGGTGAAAATGTTTTTTCTCATCTCAGTTTTAAATGCCCCCCCCCCCCCCTTTATTCTTAGGCTGTGGCCCCAGGTTCTGAACTCCCCCATCATTGGGAACATTTTTCCTGCATCCAGCTTGTCCAGTCCATTTATAATTTTAGGCAATAATCTTTCAGCAATGAGGTCAGAATTGACATCGTACAGATAGTAAATGCACTGAACCTATTTAGAAGGAGAGGGGCTTCCAATAAATCTAGATCACAATTTGATTGCAGATGGAATTGGATGGTTTTCTCTGGAACGCCAGAGGTTGCAGGGAGTCCTGTTTTTTACTTAGGGTGACACAGTGACACAACGGTTGAGCTGCTAGGAACCCGGGCTTGATCCTGACTACGGGCACTGTCTGTATGGAGTTTATACATTCTCCTTGTGACCGCATGGGTTTTCTCCGGGTGTTCCAAACTCCAGACATACAGGTTTGTAGGTTAATTGGCTTTGTTAAAATTGTAAGTTTTCCATAGTGAGTATGGTAGTGTTAGTGTATGGGGTGATCGCTGGTCGGCACGGACTCGGTGGGCCAAAGAGCCTGTTTACGTGCTGTATCTCTAAAGGAAACTAAAGTATAAAAATTATGAGAGGCGTAGATAGGATAGACAGTCAGAACCTTTTTCCCAGGATGGAAAAATAATACTGGAGGGCGTGGCTTTAAGGTGAGAGGGACAAAGTTTAAATGAGATGCAGGGGGCAAAAACCTATATACAGGGGGTGTGGATGCCCGGAAGGCACTGCCAGGGTTGGTGGTAGAGGCAAATACCACGGTGACATTTGAGATATTGATGGTCTTGGCAGCATGTTCAAAAATGAAAACAATAATTGTTTTGAAGGAACGGCACTCGTATTTCGCTTGTGCAGCTTGTACCCCAGCTGTATGAACATTGACTTCTCTAACTTCAAGTAACCATTGGTTTCTCCAACCAGTCTGATTATCCCCGAGTAAATTTTATCTGTTTGCTTTATGTCAACTTCTCCTAGCTAACAATGATCTATTCTACATTTTCCTTGAGCTTCATCTTTTTGATGTCCCGTTTTCACATTACCCTTCCTTATCTATATAGGAGCAGGGAGGTTCTACTGCAGTTGTACAGGGTCTTGGTGAGACCACACCTGGAGTATTGCGTACAGTTTTGGTCTCCAAATCTGAGGAAGGACATTATTGCCATAGAGGGAGTGCAGAGAAGGTTCACCAGACTGATTCCTGGGATGTCAGGACTTTCATATGAAGAAAGACTGGATAGACTCGGCTTGTACTCGCTAGAATTTAGGAGATTGAGGGGGGATCTTATAGAAACTTACAAAATTCTTAAGGGGTTGGCAGGCTAGATGCAGGAAGATTGTTCCCGATGTTGGGGAAGTCCAGGACAAGTGGGTCACAGCTTAAGGATAGAGGGGAAATCCTTTAAGACCGAGATGAGAAAAACATTTTTCACACAGAGAGTGGTGAATCTCTGGAACTCTCTGCCACAGAAGGTAGTTGAGGACAATTCATTGGCCATATTTAAGAGGGAGTTAGATGTGGCCCTTGTGGCTAAAGGGATCAGTGGGTATGGAGAGAAGGCAGGTACGGGATACTGAGTTGGATGATCAGCCATGATCATATTGAATGGCGGTGCAGGCTCGAAGGGCCGAATGGCCTACTCCTGCACCTATTTTCTATGTATCTATGTATCTCTGTGTCTCCTACTCCCCTGGCTCTCAGTCCGAAGGGTCTCGACCCAAAACGTCACCCATTCCTTCGGTCCAGAGATGCTGCATGTCCCGCTGAATTACTCTAGCATTTTGTGTCTATCTTTGGTATAAACCAGCATCTGCAGTACCTTCTTTCACAATTGTTTTGAGGAATAGCATTAGGACCTGGCAGTTCACCCTGATGTTGCTCATCTGAAGCTGGTGAATAAAATAACTTGTGGCACAAGGTTGCCCGACCTTTTGAAAGCTGAAGCTATGCTTTCTTAACTAATGGGGAAGAGGGTCTTATTGAAGAACATTGTCAATGCTAATGATTTGTCTGGTTGTCTGAATTTCCTTGAGGAATTTTTGGGTCATGTTACCTTCTGTGATCATAAAAAGTTAAAAGGTTCTAGAAAAATAATCAAAGGTGGACTATCTCCTTGAACCTCTGGCATCCAACAAACTCGTGAGACAGGGCTCCCAGATTTTAAAACAGAGCCTAAAGGAATTGTGAGACGTCCGAATCAAGCCAGTACCTGACACGAAGGCATCCTTCCAGCATTAAGTGTCAACAAGGATGGAACAATGCTGCAATATCTTGAACCAGCTGTGGCAACTAGGAACGTCTATGGACTATCTTTGGTTGCTCTTAGGACTAGTTTTTTTTGGCACTAAAATCATGGTTATTAAATTATTGATATTTTTTATTTATTATATATTATCTGTGTGTATTCAGTTTGCAGGTCATTTATGCTGCTGCACACAAGAATTTTATTGTTCCTAAGTCGGTGTATATGATAATTAAACATCCTTGATTTGACTCTTGGATGCGTAAGGTCAAAGATTGTGCTGGAATCTGATGTGAAATCTCTCCCTTGAAACATCAGCTGCTGTAAGGAGAGCTACTTGGCATGATATTCACTCAATAGCCAGTATATTGCTGACCTTACAATAAAATATGCCAATAAAACACATGGCACATGACGCTTTGACAGCAAATTTTACTAAATATTTCAAAATTTTTAGGTGATATGTGAATTTTGTGAGAAATATCTGTTACCCGACGTGCCTATATTTCTATTTGGACAATAATCAAGTCAAGCATTGACACTCCGAGTACAGAAATTCTAGCAAACTGACTTATCAACTATGAATTAACCGAAATATTTAGTTTTAATTTGATAAGTTCTGCTGTACTGTACTAATCAGACAATACCCAACCTGTGTTTGTTGGATTGGTAAGTAGTCATATGTCAATAGAAACAACCTCTACATTTATTTGTGGCTTGTAAGGAAATCTCAAAGACAGAAAGAATGTGTGAGCCAAACATTCCAGTACAAAAAAAAGCTTTAAAATAATTCCTCTTCTGCTTATGGAGCACATTCATTGCATGCAATCATAAAGTACTATTACTAATCAAAATTCAATACACATGGTTTCTAATCTATAAATGCAGTGATACTACCACAGTACTTTCAAAGAGGTATCTCAGCAATCCCCATGCTCCATAGCCACCTATATGACTCATTTCCACAATATTCTGAATTTATAAAATGCTTTTTTAAAACTATCCCAATGCACCTCACTGGAACACCATCATACTAAATTGATATATCAAGACACAGGACTTGCTGAAGCTTTCTCCGAGGGGAAAAACAGAATCAAGAGGTGGAAAGAGGATTGGGGAAAAAGCTTAAAGCCAAAAAGCCAAAGACATCACTGCCAAAGTGGAACAATCAAATCAAGACGCTAAAATAGGAGCTACAATGGGAGTATTTCAGGTATTTTACAAAAGAATCGAAGAAGAAAACAGAGATTGGGAAAGGCAAAGAACAAAGAATGACTCGGAAAGAAAAAGGTAAAGGCATTGCTCATTTCAAAGCCAGATGAATGGAGACTGGGGTGAGTTAGAACAGTCAAGAGTTCGATATGACCACTATATAGCGAAAGAGGTCAGTCACAACTCTACGGGAATTGTGCTGAAAGGTAAGGGAAGCATAGCGAAGGGTTTTAGAAACAGGGGTGTTAAATGGGCTGCATGATAAAGGGAAACATCATTACAGTGATGCAGATAAGTGGTTCTACGCTAATTTCGGCAAATATCAATATATCAACACAGTTTGAATCAAAACCAATAATGCTGGAAACACTCGAAAAGTCAGACGGCATCAGCAAAAAGAGAAAGAGTTAAAGCCTCAATCAAAGGCCATTTGTCTGATCCAGAGTCTGGGTTCTCTTTCTGATTGTTGTGAGAGAGATGGAGGACGACGTTTGTTGTGACCCAACTTGGTCAGCATGGATAAGTTGAGCCGAAGGGCCTGTTTCCTTGCAGTAAAGCTCTATGATTCTAAACTAAGGGTCAAAACAGCTCTGATCTTCCCATTATCTGGTTGAAGTAAATTACTTCCCCTCCCCCCTCCCAATGGTGGATATTTGACAAGACAAGTGGTGCCAAGATAGAATTTGATGTGCTGTATTTTTGAATAATATAGATAAGAAAATGGAAGAGACATCAGGGGTAACTATGCATGAAGAGAAGCCATTGCAAGTGATCCTCTGGTAACAACAGCATGGACAAGGATGATGTGGTGAACCCTATCAAAGCCTGCAGACAGATTAAGACAGGGATAAATTATCTTTGTCACAATCACTCTAATTAAAATGCAACTTGCCAGGGAAGAAAGGCATGAATCGCATGAATCAACACTTGTAGTATCTTGGAACAGTCAAGGAAGTTGGAACTGGCACAGTTTAAGGGTGCCAGTGGAAAATGTTTTGTCAAGGAGACACGTTATTATAGCAGATTTGAAGGAGATTAAGATTCAGCCTTTAAGGAATGAAAGTCTTTATTAATTGTAGCTAGCAGAGGAGTCAGAAAGGAAAGTTGGATGATCAGTAGTTCAGTGGGAATTACAATGGGAGCAATTGGGCAATGAAGGCTTTGGGGGGGTGCAATGGGCATTGGAGGGGAATGGGAGAGGGGGAGGGGGTAAAGTACAAAGATTATAACTCAAGATTACTCTCAGAAATTCAGTCCAGTGGGCTAACAAATAAAAAGGTAGCTGATCCAAAGCCTCAATCTTTGGGATGTCAGTCCATGAGCTCCTTGGGAAGAAAACCAGAGTTGGGATTTAAGAAGAAAGCTTCCAGTAGAAAAAGCCAGTATTTATGTTTAATATTCCAAGAGCACGTTGTAGTGGCCATTTGGCATGTTTTGCATGCCATTGAGGCATGTGCCTTTAAATTTTAGACTGCCCATTATATTGTGGGTGGGGTTTATGACGTGTTTTTGGGCGTGTTTGGAGCTTAGATGCTTGCGCAGAAATTTAGTTTTTTAGATTAGTTTGGAGAGCCATGGGGAAGGTTAACCCTTCTACCATGTAAGAACATGTAAGATCATGCGAGATCATGCGGGGTCCATGGGAGATCTTAAGGAGATCATGCCAGATCTTTCCAGTGTTACGGAGACACGAGGAGTTTTCTAATGTCTAAAGCAATAAGCTGGAGTTCGAAGAAGATTGTAGTAACGAGTCGGAAGAAACTTGGATGTATTTCACTGTTTTCTAGCAACAATAAAGCATTTATTCATCTAAAGACTGTGTTTTGAAGTCATATCTGAGAAGAAGCTCTGAAGGTCTCTGTGAGTATGCTTGCGTGCGTTTAGAAGACACCCCCTTCCACCATTCTCATCCAAATAGCGGCTAGGGTGCTAATTACCTGAAAGATATGATAATCTGCCGCTACATTAAGTAGAAGGATACCTCCAGCGGGGGTTAAATACCAGTCCCAGAGAAAAGAGATTGGCTAAAAATCCTCGGAGAGGTTTTAGCCAGAAGAAAGTGGTTCCAAGAGGAACTAGATCTCGGCCAGAAGAGCCTTGAGGTCTATCTACAGCATCGAGACATATCTGAAGGCGTATCACTGGATTTGTGAGTACAAATTGATTATTACTCTTTGAACTAAAATCACGGCTTTAATTAAAAGACTTCTGTAACAGAACTCAGAAAGTGTTTTCTCCAGCTTGTCTGGGGAAAGCAGACCGACATTGGATTGTTTTGAATTGCTCCTGATAAGTGCATTCTATTGAATTAGAGCTACATTTTCCACCTGGTTTTGCACCAAGAATGCTGTCTTGGGAAGAGATGTTCTCTACATTATCAGTATGTTTTAGTTTTGGAAGAAATTGTTGACAAAAACAAAACCACAACTACTAGCAGAGACTTGTTCGATTAATTTAAAGACTTGGCAATCTGCCAAGACCTCTTTAAAATCATGAATTTAGAGGATGATGGTAGAGCTATGCCAGATGAACCACGTGGTGGTGAAGAAGGACCCAGACAACTTGAAGGAACAGATATTTCACATGCTGCCTATTTGTGGGAAACCGAGAAAGAGAGAAATGAATTATGGTTGCAGGTGACCAGATTAATTGATATACTGAAGAAACTAATGGAATCAGAACAGAACGAGATCAAGGTGAAATCTAAAATGAGCCAACTATGGAACTTCTACCAGGAGGTTGGCAAGAAACAGAATGTACTGCTGTGTTCAGTGCTGTCTTGGGAAGAACGCAGAAGACATACCCAGTGGGATGAAGACACAAAGAAGATATTTAATGGTTTCAAGAAAAAGGCAGAGAAGTGGTTATCTGAAATTATGTCACAAGTGACGAGCTTAGTAGCTGGAAGTGCGAAGCAACAAGGTGCCAGAATGGAAGATGAATTTAGACGACGAGATAATATCTCCAATATATCTTCACGAGGATCAAGACATAGATCTGGTTGCTCAGCCAGTTCGTTTTCGAGGGCTTCTGCTCAATTGGGAGCAGAAGCTGATTTAGCTGCGCTCTCAATAGAAGCGGATGCCATGAAGAAAAAACATGAGATCGAGCGACAGATGACGCGACAGCAAGAAGAGATGAGGCGACGTCAAGAAGAGATGACACAGGAGATGGCGCGACAGCAGGAACAACTGGAATTAGACACAAAGATGGCGGTGGCCAAAGCCAGGAAGGACATACTAGATGGAGAGGGGTCAAAATGCAGCTCTAGATCGTTGAGGACGACGAGCTCTGGACCAAGAAGAAAAACTGCTCAAAATGAATTGGCAGTTGGATCAATTCCACAATCGAGGTCCACCGGATTTCTAGGCTTTGAAAACCCATTGGAACAGAGGAAGATGGGTAAAACAGCATCTCAGCAAATGAGTGCTAGATCGAAACCAATTATTATTGGAGCGTCTGTGGATGCTCGAGCCAAAGCAATAGGACCACGCTTTTCCGAGGCCTGATGCACAGGCCAGTTTGAATTAAAAAGACCTGTTTATGAACAGGTGGAGCCAAGACAGAGTTTTCAGGATTGATTATTGGCACTGTTGAATAGGCAATCTGAATTCTACGAGATTATAGCTCGACAAAATACCTCTCTCATTCTACCACCAGTAGAAATTCCGACATATGGTGGAGATCCTTTGGTGTATGAAACTTTCCTAAGGGCACTAGAGGAGGTGCTAGAGACGAAAGTTAAGGATGAAAAAGAACGCTTACGATTTCTGGTGAAGTATACAAGTGGAAGTGTGAAGGTACTTGTAGAAAGTTGTCAGAAGGAGCCAGGCAACCAGGAAAGGCGAGAAGATTACTTGAAGAGCGTTTTGGTGATGAACAGAGGATTGCGAATGCATACACTGAAAAGGCCCATGCTTGGAAAGAAATCAAGCCAGAAGATGTGGAAAAATTGAGTGATTATGTAATATTTCTGAGACGATGTTGCAGCTCGATTAAAAATCTCGGCTACATGGAGGAAATGAATCATGCAAGTAATATGAGAATGATCTTGAGCAAGTTGCCCAGAAGACTGAGAGAAAAGTGGAGAGACGAAATACGAGATGAAAGGAACCAAGTAGCCAGGCTACCAGACCTGGTGGAATTCTTGGACAAAGAAGTACGGTACATGTCAGACTCATACCACGGAACTATTGAAGATCGCAGACCACTTGCAACTTATAAAGGTTCTACCTTTTCCAAAACTGAAGAAAGATCTCAACCGAAGAGAAGTAGTTTTGCTATCATGACCGTATCTGTGGAAAAGACAGATGAAATAAAAAGAAAGGTGTCTACTAGCAAGCAAATAGTATTTTGTTTGTTATGTGATGAAGTTGGTTACACCATAAGATGGTGTCAAAGATTCAAGATGAAAGAATATGAAGACAAGATGGATTTCTTGAAAGCCAAGGGAATCTGTTTTGGATGTTTGAAAAAGGGACATATGGTGAGAGTCCTATAATTTGTTATGAATGCAATCAATATCATCCTGAAGCACTTCACATTGAAGAAGAAGAGCTGTCAGAGCTGGAAGAAGAAAAAGAACCGGAACAAACAGAAGAGGGCGAGAAGCCAACTACTAGAAATGTTATCACCTCGCCTCAAGTATCTGCTCATATTGGGGCCGGGGTTGAAGTCCGTAATTTTTCTATCTTACCAGTGCAAGTAAGGAACAGCAAGACGAATGTAGTGTTGCAAACATATGCTTTTCTGGATTATGGAAGTTCGACTACCTTTTGCACAGAAAGGCTGACGAGAAGGCTGAATATCACAGGAGAAGAGACCAAGATTCGATTACGTACCATGAATAAAGATAAAGAGAGCATGAGTCATTGCATTACGAGTATGGAGATATCCACTTTGGATGAAGATAATTTCATACTGAAGTGTTTACGCATGGAACTATGCCTGTTGGTCGTCAACATATACCAAGACATGAAGAATTAAAACAATGGCCTTACCTGAAGGATGTCAAGATATCTGAAATAGATTCTAATGTTGATCTACTGATCGGAATGAATGTTTTGAAGGCTTTGGAACCTATACAGATTGTTAGGAGCCAAGGTGAAGGACCGTATGCTAGTCATATCTGAGAAGAAGCTCTGAAGGTCTCTGTGAGTGAGCTTGCGTGCGTTTAGAAGACACCCCCTTCCACCATTCTCATCCAAATAGCGGCTAGGGTGCTAATTACCTGAAAGATATGATAATCTGCCGCTACACACGTGGAAGGAAACTCCTGGCTCACCATCGTGGCAGCACTAACATCTCAATCGTGGAAAAAGATTAACGCATGACAAACCTTTCATGGACAATTTCTGTCAACAGGCACCTGCAAATCTCATCCTATTAGTTTAATACAGGCACTCTGTTGGCACTCCATCTTCTGGGAAAGTTATACTCCATCGATCAATAACATAAAGAGGAGACGGCTATTGTTAAAATCTACCTCTATAGAAAACTAAATTGTGGAAGATTTAGTGGGGTGGGGGTGGAGAGTATTACAGCCCCTGCCATTACAGACAGGAGGGAACCGCTACTGTCAGTTGTTCACCATCCCGCAGGAGCTGATCCACTGCTCGGGGCCTGCAGCCTGGGAGAGCCCGAGGCCTGCCGCCGCGAGTGAGTGAGGAGGGGGCCGGCTGGGTTGTGTAACAGAGGCCGAGGCCCGGGGCCTAGTCGCCGCTCACTCACCTACAGCCCAGGAAGACGTGGTTGGTCCAGACCATGGAGAGGGCGAGTAGCTGCTCCATCCTGCCGCCCGGGTAGTCGTGCATGTGGCCGCTGATGAACTGGCGGCGGACGTGCCAGTGGCCGTCGCTCTCGGAGTGCCCGCGATAGTGCTCTACCGCCTCGGCCTCGGCCAGCTGCCTGTTGGGCCTGGCTAGCGAGTCCACGCCGGCCGCCATCTTAGAGGCCCGGCCCGGAGCCCCACCGGGGGTTGGCGGCGTGAAGGGGACGGGGACGCGGGCCCGGTGCAGGCAATCCCCCGGCTTCTCCCTGGCCGCGAGTGAACGAACGCCGATGCCGATGCAGCGCACGCTGCCGGCGACAGCAAACTCAAGGCCCGCAACGCAACGCCGCGCCTCCTCCTCCTCCTCCTCCTCCACCCCTGCCTTCCGCTCCGACTGCCGGCCACCAGCCTACAGCGCCCCCCACCTTGGCTGACCGCAGGCGCCGCTCAGCTCAGCACATCCCAGCCCAGCACCACAATGTATCCGTTCTGCTGTCACAAACGCTACATCCCACGCCGCCCTGACACCAGCACTGCCCGGGCACAATTCAACGCCGATATATATATATTATTATTTTTAAGGAGAGGAGGAGAGAGAAAGCATCTGCCACCCCCTCCTCCTCCCCCGCGTAAAAATAAATGTACTCACAGAGATGAAGGCATAAGGAGCTGCAGGTCTTGAGCAAAACACAAAGTGATGTTGTAACGCAGCGGGTCAGGCAGCTTCTCTTGAGGACATGGATAAAGATAGGTGACCTACCTTTCTTCAGAAACAATCACAGTCTGAACCAGAGCCCCGACCAAAACTCGCCTGTCTGTCCACGCTCTCCAGTGATGCTGCCTGGCTCGCCGAGTTACTCCAGCATTTTGTGTTTTACTCAAAAATATCGGTGAACTGGCAGCATCCGTGGAGGGAAATTAACAGGAGGCATTTCGGGACCGGACCTGTCTTCACACTCAGAGACGTGTCGGAGACACAAAGAACTGCAGATGCTGGACCTTGAGCAAAACACGAAGTGCTGGAGTAACTCAACGGGCCAGGCAGCATTTGTGGAGGGAATGGACATACGACGTTTCGGGTCGGGACCCTTCTTCAGACCCGCAGAGGTGTGTTCACTGATTTCAGGCGAGTTCCGAGAAGAACTTCGGTCCAACTTGTTCAAGCCGACCAAGATGCCATGCATGTAGGTGTCAACATTTACCCCCCTCCCCTAACCCCACTCCCCTCCTCCCCTCCCCCTTACAACCCCACTCCTACCCTCCTCCCTACTGCCTTACCTCTCCCCCAACCCACATCACCCACCCCCTGACCACCATCACCCCTATCCTCACTACCCCACCCCATCCTCCCCCAAAACCCCTACCACCCCAACCCCTCCAACTCTCCTTACCTCCCCTCACCCCCAACTCCCCTCAACCCCATCCTCCCCTCACTCTCTCCACAACCCCTCTCCCACCTCCCCTCCACCCCTCACCTCCCCCTCAACCCCCCACCACTCAACCCCCCATCCCCTCCCCTCCTCCATCCGTTCTCCACCCCCTCCCCACTTCCATCCCCCTCGTCCCATCTCCCTTCCCCAACCCACCCCTCACACCTCCCCCCACCACCCCATGCCCTCACCCCCTCCCTCCATCCCCTCCCCCTCTCAACCCCCCATCGCTACCCCTCCCCACCCCCATTCCCTCACCCCCTCCCCTTCTCTCAACCCCCCATCCCCTCACTTCCTCTCCTCCATCCTCTCCCCAGTCCCCCTCCCCTTACCACCCTCACTACCCCACCCCATCCTCCCCCCAAATCCCCCTACCACCCAACCCCTCCTACTCTCCTTACCCCCCCTCACCCCCAACTCCCCTCAACCCCCTCCTCCCCTCCCTCTCTCCACAACCCCTCTCCCACCCACCTCCCCTCCACCCCTCCCCCTCCCCTCCTCTCAACCCCCATCCCCTCAACCCCCCCATCCCCTCCCCACCTCCACTCCCCACTTCCATCCCCTCCCCATCTCCCTCGCCCCACCTCCCTCGCCCCACCTCCCCTCCCCTCCCCTCCCCTCCCCCCCCCCCGACCCCCTTCCCATCCATGACACATTCACCCCCCATCCATGACACAGTCACATTTCACCGCTCATTTTACCTTCCACGTACCACGGTTGGGATTGCGCCTCTTTGTGTTCCTCCTCCCGTTTGAAGGGGTGGGCTCCAGTCCCGCGTTATTCTACACGCCACACCACCAGAAGCAGATGACCCGATCTCTGCCGCGCTGCCGTGTGTGAGTGAGGTTCTACACTTTAAAGGTTGTTTAATTGACGTTAGAGACCTACAGAAAGGACGCAGGTATATTCCTGGAACCTTTGCATGACCCGAAAGACCTTTGCAGTCAATTACAATTCCTTTTGAAGTGTTCTAATATCGGACTTTTCTGAACAAGTTTGATGTGTGGAATTGTTACAGAAATTTAGAAAATATACAAATGCAAATTCCCGATTGTTTTGTCATCAATTGTGATGTTGCTGTTTTCAACTGTCAGAGGAGTAAGCTCCTACAAGGAGCAATGGGAAGATAGTTCTTTTAGCAAATGGTACTTGATTAGTTGTCAAATACCACAACACCAATGCAACAACCTCTCCCCTCAACGTCAGCAAGATGAAGGACTTCAGGAATCATGGTGGAGTACATGCCCCAAACAGTATCACTGGTGCCGAAGGGGAAATGGTTGAGAGCTTCCAGTTCCTTGGTGGTAATATTACCAATGATCGATCATGGACCAATGCTCAGGAGATCGAGAAAATTGGTATGTCTTCAATTACTCTTACAATTTTCTACAGATGCACCACAAAAAAAGCATCATGTGTAGGAAGGAACGGCAGATGCTGAATTAAACCGAAGATAGATACAAAAAGCTGAAATAACTCAGCTGGACAGGCAGCGTGACAACAAAATGCTGCCTGTTCCTATAAAAAAACATACAGTCGGCTTGCATCACAGCTTGGTTTGGGAACAGCTGTACCCAAGACTGCAAGAAACTGCAGAAAGTTGTGGATGTAGCCCAGTCGATCACACCCCTGCTTATTCCTCCTCCCTGCTCCTGTCAGGCAGAAGATGCAGAAGCTTGAATGTGTGCACCATTAGACTCAGGAACAGTTTCTTCCCATCGGGCTTCTGAATGGTCCTTCCATAAGCCAGGGTACAGTCTGATCCTCCTCAACCTAATTGACGACAACGCTACAATTCTGACTACTATATTCTGCACCTTCCCCTATTGTACTTGAGTTTGGCTTGATTGTATTTCTGTATAGTATCTGATTTGATTGGATAGCGTGCAAAACAAAGCTTTTCTAACACCTTGTGCGGAACACAAGACAATAGTAAACCTAAGCCTAAACATGAGCAATAATTCTTGACCAAGCCAGCTTAGGCAGCACAATGGCATAGCTGATATTAGCTACTAATTCACAACTACCACCAAACTAGATTCAGTCCTCACCTCCTGTGCTGTCTGAGCAGTGTATGCAAGTTCTCTCTGTGACTGCATGGATTTCAACCAGGTTCTTCAATTTCCTCCTTTATCTTTAAAACATGGGGTTTGGTAGGCGATTTGACCATTGTTAATTGTCCCAACTATGTAGGTGAGTGGAGTGGAATGGTATGTGGCAAGAATAAAACTGGAATTGGTGTAAATGGGTCTTAGATGCTTGGCTTGGAATGCAGTGTGACTCTACAACTCTAACTCTCAAACTCTTCATTGAAGTAGAAACATAGAAACATAGAAATTAGGTGCAGGAGTAGGCCATTCGGCCCTTCGAGCCTGCACCGCCATTCAATATGATCATGGCTGATCATCCAACTCAGTATCCCGTACCTGCCTTCTCTCCATACCCTCTGATCCCCTTAGCCACAAGGGCCACATCTAACTCCCTCTTAAATATAGCCAATGAACTGGCCTCGACTACCCTCTGTGGCAGGGAGTTCCAGAGATTCACCACTCTCTGTGTGAAAAAAGTTCTTCTCATCTCGGTTTTAAAGGATTTCCCCCTTATCCTTAAGCTGTGACCCCTTGTCCTGGACTTCCCCAACATCGGGAGCAATGTTCCTGCATCTAGCCTGTCCAACCCCTTAAGAATTTTGTAAGTTTCTATAAGATCCCCTCTCAATCTCCTAAATTCTAGAGAGTATAAACCAAGTCTATCCAGTCTTTCTTCATAAGACAGTCCTGACATCCCAGGAATCAGTCTGGTGAACCTTCTCTGCACTCCCTCTATGGCAATAATGTCCTTCCTCAGATTTGGAGACCAAAACTGTACGCAATACTCCAGGTGTGGTCTCACCAAGACCCTGTACAACTGCAGTAGAACCTCCCTGCTCCTATACTCAAATCCTTTTGCTATGAAAGCTAACATACCATTCGCTTTCTTCACTGCCTGCTGCACCTGCATGCCCACTTTCAATGACTGGTGTACCATGACACCCAGGTCTCGCTGCATCTCCCCTTTTCCTAGTCGGCCACCATTTAGATAATAGTCTGCTTTCCTGTTTTTGCCACCAAAATGGATAACCTCACATTTATCCACATTATACTGCATCTGCCAAACATTTGCCCACTCACCCAGCCTATCCAAGTCACCTTGCAGTCTCCTAGCATCCTCCTCACAGCTAACACTGCCCCCCAGCTTAGTGTCATCCGCAAACTTGGAGATATTGCCTTCAATTCCCTCATCCAGATCATTAATATATATTGTAAATAGCTGGGGTCCCAGCACTGAGCCTTGCGGTACCCCACTAGTCACTGCCTGCCATTGTGAAAAGGACCCGTTTACTCCTACCCTTTGCTTCCTGTTTGCCAGCCAGTTCTCTATCCACATCAATACTGAACCCCCAATGCCGTGTGCTTTAAGTTTGTAAACTAATCTCTTATGTGGGACCTTGTCGAAAGCCTTCTGGAAGTCCAGATACACCACATCCACTGGTTCTCCCCTATCCACGCTACTAGTTACATCCTCGAAGAATTCTATAAGATTCGTCAGACATGATTTACCTTTTGTAAATCCATGCTGACTTTGTCCAATGATTTCACCACTTTCCAAATGTGCTGCTATCCCATCTTTAATAACTGACTCTAGCAGTTTCCCCACTACCGATGTTAGACTAACTGGTCTGTAATTCCCCGTTTTCTCTCTCCCTCCCTTCTTAAAAAGTGGGGTTACGTTTGCTACCCGCCAATCCTCAGGAACTACTCCAGAATCTAAAGAGTTTTGAAAGATTATTACTAATGCATCCACTATTTCTGGAGCTACTTCCTTAAGTACTCTGGGATGCAGCCTATCTGGCCCTGGGGATTTATCGGCCTTTAATCCATTTAATTTACCCAACACCACTTCCCGGCTAACCTGGATTTCACTCAATTCCTCCAACTCCTTCTATTCCGGCAGATTATTTATGTCTTCCTTAGTGAAGACGGAACCAAAGTAGTTATTCAATTGGTCCGCCATATCCTTGTTCCCCATGATCAACTCACCTGTTTCTGACTGCAAGGGACCTACATTTGTTTTAACTAATCTCTTTCTTTTCACATATCTATAAAAACTTTTGCAGTCAGTTTTTATGTTCCCTGCCAGTTTTCTTTCATAATCTATTTTTCCTTTCCTAATTAAGCCCTTTGTCCTCCTCTGCTGGTCTCTGAATTTCTCCCAGTCCTCCGGTATGCTGCTTTTTCTGGCTAATATGTACGCATCATCCTTCGCTTTGATACTATCCCTGATTTCCCTTGTTATCCACGGATGCACTACCTTCCCTGATTTATTCTTTTGCCAAACTGGGATGAACAATTTTTGTAGTTCATCCATGCAGTCTTTAAATGTCTTCCATTGCATATCCACCGTCAACCCTTTTAGAATTAATTGCCAGTCAATCTTGGCCAATTCACGTCTCATACCCTCAAAGTTACCTTTCTTTAAGTTCAGAACCATTGTTTCTGAATTAACAATGTCACTCTCCATCCTAATGAAGAACTCAACCATATTATGGTCACTCTTGCCCAAGGGGGCACGTACAACAAGACTGCTAACTAACCCTTCCTCATTACTCAATACCCAGTCTAAAATAGCCTGCTCTCTCGTTGGTTCCTCTACATGTTGATTTAGATAACTATCCCGCATACATTCCAAAAAATCCTCTTCCTCAGCACCCCTGCCAATTTGATTCACCCAATCTATATGTAGATTGAAGTCACCCATTATAACGGTTTTGCCTTTGTCGCACGCATTTCTAATTTCCTGTTTGATACCATCTCCAACTTTACTACTACTGTTAGGTGGCCTGTACACAACACCCACCAGCGTTTTCTGCCCCTTAGTGTTTCGCAGCTCTACCCATACCGATTCCACATCCTCCAAACTAATGTCCTTCCTTTCCATTGCGTTAATCTCCTCTCTAATCAGCAACGCTACCCCACCTCCTTTTCCTTTCTCTCTATCCCTCCTGAATATTGAATATCCCTGGATGTTCAGCTCCCAGCCTTGGTCACCCTGGAGCCATGTCTCCGTGATCCCAACTATATCATAGTCATTAATAGCTATCTGCACATTCAACTCAACCACCTTATTACGAATGCTCCTTGCATTGAGACACAAAGCTTTCAGGCTTGTTTTTACAACACTCTTACCCCTTATACAATTTTGTTGAAAAGTGGCCCTTTTTGATTTTTGCCCTGGATGTTCCGGCCTGCCACTTTTACTTTTCACCTTGCTACCTATTGCTTCTACCCTCATTTTACACCCCTCTGTCTCTACGCTCACACATTTAAGAAACCCTTTCCCTTTAACTCCATCCTCCACTAGCCCATTCGATACCCCACCCCCCTTATTCAGTTTAAAACCACCCGTGTAGCAGTGGCAAACCTGCCTGCCAGAATGCTGGTCCCACACCTGTTAATAAATAGTAGTGTATAAATAAGTAGTGTCAATAAATCATTTATGGCTGCTTAAGTCAGCAGATTTGGCAGAACAGTGGTGGAGTTGCTGCCTTACAGTGCCAGAGAGCGGGGTTCGATCCTGATTGCGGGTGTTTTCTCTACAGAGTTTGTACGTTCTCCCTGTGATCGCATGAGTTTTCTCCGGGTGCTCTGGTTTCCTCCCACATTCCAAAGATGCAGAGGTTTGTAGGTTAATTGGCTTTGGTAACCTTGTAAAATTGTTCCTATTGTGTAGGATAGTGTTAGTATGCGGGGATCGCTGGTTGGCGGCGACTCAGTTGGCCTGTTTCCACGCTGTATCTCTAAACTAAACTAAATGTGGCCTCAGTAAAACATCCCACCAAAGAACACAGATCCAACAGAAGAACACCCCAGCAAAAAGAAAGTACTCCTCAATTTGCAATTGATATGCTCAAGAGCTTTTTGTGGATTCTCTCCTCTTTGATTTGGATAGGGGGAATAAAGCTTCCAAATTTGCTAATAGCCCAAAAGTAGTCAATTAGCTGAACAGGGTTCAGGAGGATTATAACTTAAAGCAGAGTCATAGAGTCATGCAGCATTTGGAGACAAGATCTTCAGCCCAAGAGATGGCATATGACAATTGGCAAAACGTGTGGAGATTACAATTCAGAGTCGAATAATATATTTTGATATAAACAAGAAGAAATAAGTAAATTCTACTCTTTGGAAAGATATTATAGAGTGAAAATAGCAGAGATATTAACCATTCGGATAAAGAATATGGAGTTAATGCAGGCAAGCGGGAATAGCATAGGGCATGATGGATGGCAAAGATGTAAGAGTCTAAAGAGCCTGTTTCTATGCTATATGACTATAATTGAATGGGTAAAGTAATTAATAACCCATGGAATATTTTAATTTTATAAATACTGGTATTAATCACAAATAAGGAATATAATTTTGCAGAATGTTGATTTTGGGATGGCAGCATGATATGGATTTATGAAACGATGCATAGGAACTTTAGTAACAAGGACGTCGTTATTCCTCAAGGATTTTTGCTACTGAAAGAGAGAAGGCTATGAGGAGAATTCATGAACATTTTTAATCGGGGGTTTGGATGGAGTAAATACTTTTTCCAAATTATGGAAGATAGTAAGTGATATGAAAGAATGATGTCCAAATGAATAAATAATTTAGATAGATTTCTTGAATATGCTCCATCATTCAATAAGATCATAATTGATCTGACTGCAACTCTGTACTCCCTCATTGTAGCAACCTTTCACCCCCTTTCTTATCAAGAATCTGTGAATCTGCCTTAAAAATATTTGTGCAAATACTTCCCCAGACATTGGTCGAAGTAAGATCCAACAACTTGCTTTACCATCAGCGGAAACATTCATTTCATCTCTGTCCTTATTTTTTAAACAGTGACCATAGTTCTAGTTTCTCCAAGAAAAATGCCATTGTTCTTTGGCTCATATCCAGATTTGAACCAAATCTCATTCATGATGTACTTCTGTGTTCAGATTGAAAAACAGCATCAATTCCAGAAATGCCAGATTTTTAAATTGTTATCTTTGTTTACAGATGACTTCTTCGCCAAACCTCTTACCTATTTCCTCTCCAAGATCTCTGGTCTTCTCCAATTCCAGCTCTAACCATATCTCCAATTTTCTATGCTCCACCACCAGTGGTGGTTCCTTTGCTTACCAAGGTGCTATGCTGTGAAATTCTTTCCCTGAACTGTTGCATTTTTTCTTTCCTTTATCTTTTAAAATACTTCTTAAACACCATCTATTTGACCAAATGTGGTGAGACCACACTCGGAGTACTGTGTGAAGTTCTGGTCACCCAGCTATAGGAAGGATGCCATTAAGTTGCACAGGGTTGCTGAAGCAATTGCTGAAGCTGAAGGTTGCTGAAGCAAGCAGGGTTGTTGGGCTTATGGGCGGGAGGTATAGGGAGAGCTTGGATAGTCTGGGAATTTGATTCTTTCGAGCATAGGTGGCTGAAGGGTGGCCTATTGAGATGTACAGGATCACAAGGGGCATGGATGAAGTGAACGCATACAGTCTTTTTCTAAGGAGTCTAAAACTGGAGGACATAGGCTTAAGGTGAGAGAGGAGAGATTTAATAGAGACCTCAAGGGAAACCTTTTCACTAATAGGGTAGTTCCATAGCTGGAATGAGCTGCCAGAAGAAGGTATAGTATTGGATACAATTATGACTTTAAAAAAAATTGAGATAATTTTTGTGTTACCTCTTATGAGCAGAGTTAGGCCATTTGGCCCATCGTGTCTACTCCACCATTTAATCAGGCTGGTCTATCTTCCCCTCTCAACACCATTCTCCTACCTTGTCCCCTTTAACCTTTGACCTTTGTTTAGTAAGGGTAAGTTTACCCTTACTAAACAAAAACCTGTCAAAATCTCCACTTTAAAATTTTTCCCTTGAATTGGCCTCCATGGCCCTATGTGGCAATGAATTCCACAGATTCGCCATTAATGTCACTCAAATATTATCACTTTGAAAAAATATTTGGGCAAATCCATGATTTTATGTTTGTTTTGAAAGGTTACTAGATGGATCAAATCATAGAAACATGGAAAATAGGTGCAGGAGTAGGCCATTCAGCCCTTCGAGCCTGCACCGCCATTCAATATGATCATGGCTGATCATCCAACCCAGTATCCTGTACCTGCCTTCTCTCCATACCCTCTGATCCCGTTAGCCACAAGGGCCACATCTAACTCCCTCTTAAATATAGCCAATGAACTGGCCTCAACTACCTTCTGTGGCAGAGAATTCCACAGATTCACCACTCTCTGTGTGAAAAATGTTTTCCTCATCTCGGTCCTAAAAGATTTCCCCTTTATCCTTAAACTGTGACCCCTTGTTCTGGACTTCCCCAACATCGGGAACAATCTTCCTGCATCTAGCCTGTCCAACTCCTTAAGAATTTTGTAAGTTTCTATAAGATCCCCCCTCAATCTTCTAAATTCTAGTGAGTACAAGCCGAGTCTATCCAGTCTTTCTTCATATGAAAGTCCTGACATCCCAGGAATCAGTCTGGTGAACCGAAATTGAGGCAAATGGGACTAGCCCCGTATGCCAATTTGGTCAGCATGGACAAGCAGGGCTGAAGGGCCTGTACACTACTATAGCTCAATGACCAAGCATTTGGTCATCTTCCCCAATATCACAATATGTCTAATAAAAGGCTGCAAAACACTTTGAGACATTTAACCACGTGAAAGCTGCAATCAAGGTACAACATAAGGTCATAAGTACGAGGAGTAGCATTAGGCCATTCGGCCCATCAAGTCTACTTTGCCATTCAATCATGGCTGATCTTAAGACAGTAAAGAAAGAGCAAGTTTAACAGTTTGTTAATGGAGGATTATTAATAAATTGCAGTTTTTGGTCTCAGGAAGCTTCAGTTCCAATTGCAATTTTAAAATTTATTTGATGTATCTCGTTTTCTTATATATGCACATGTTTTTGAAGCAGTGCAATAGACAGGATTAGAGCAGCACTATGAGATTACATCGCTCCAGCAGAGAATGTCAAAGGAATTTACCGGGGGTAGCGAGGAGAACAGGTGTTGGAATGGCAGAGAGAAGCTTTAGCGGAAATTAGTCATGATTTTCTTTAATGTATATCGAGAACACCAGTGTGACATTATTTTCTCTGTAATATTTTTTAATGATTTAAACCCAGGGTAACAAAAAATGACAACAATACATAACAGCAATGATGTAGCATAAAGACGGAATCACAGTAAAACAAAATATCAAAACTAAAACCAGTGGAGTCCTTGAGTGAAAGTTAACAATTAAAAACAGTGGGACTATAGAAATAGAATTGCCTGTAGTTTGGATCAGTGCCTAAGTGGTTCCCTTATCTTGGACAACACAAAAATTATGTTAATTATTTTCTTTGTTTCCGTTGAGAGTTTGCTACAATGACTGTAGTGAGATTTAGTTTTATCCTACAGGCAGTGGCGGACTGGCCAGGGTGTCAGCTTGCCCGATGGCAAGTGGCCCCCTATATCAAGTAGGCCCCCTATATCAAGTAGGCCCCTGATCAAGTGGGCCCTCTTTGTCTCCTGGCAACCAATATTTTTAGACCCAGTCCGCCACTGCCTACAGGTTCAACACGCTGTAACTAGTATTCACTCTCGTATTGGTTGAAGTATGAATGTTGCCCAGAATACATCTCTTGACCTTCTAAGATAGACACAAGGAAGTTATCACAGTCAAGGCCTCGGTGAAAACAATTAACAGTATTTACATAAATGTGGGGAGAAAATGCTGTAAAATAATCTCATTTAATTTACCCCTATAAAGAGAGGATCCAAAATCATTTCTTGCCCCACTTTCATCTGGTTTTATTTTGAATTGTTGAACATACTCCAGCACTTTGTGCCTTTTTTTGGAAACCAGCATCTGCAGTTCCTTGTGTCTATCTACACCACCGTTTCCTGCTGATGTCTCGGGATATTTTTCATGGTGATAAGATGGAAGTTGACAATTTTGTGGCGGGGTTTTCCCTGTAGTTGGCACATGGGCATTCTGACTTGAATTGTCTCAGAATTTGAGCAGAAAACCTAGAAATACTTTGAGAAATGCTCTAGATTTTAAAAGATCTCAATGTTTTCATTCCCCTCCTGTCGACAAATACTGCTATTTTTTATGAAGAATGGGAAATGTATGTTATCGGATTGTGTGGAAATTCCTGTCCATTCTTTGCTCAGCCTGTTAGAAATCTATATAATTAAAAGTCTCATCTTGACCACTTCCTGTCTGCGCTGTATATTGATTTTAGAAAAAACGCTACCATATATCGCTATGGTTTTTGACCATCTTACTCACAGTCCTCCTCCGCTGAGCTAGCTCTGAGGATTTTTCCCATAGATGAAAAAAAAAGTTATGAGTGTTTAAAAAAACCTTGAGATCCTCAGGAAGTTTCAGTTCCAATTGCAATTGGGGGGGGGGGGGACAGGACTATAAAATCCCGGATGCCTGGACGTGACTCAGTCACTCTGCAAGATCGCGAGGGAGAGGCCACGACTCTCATTCTAAGCTGTGAATCAACTGAGCTGTGAGTCTGCAATGTACTTGCAATAAATGATTTGTTAGCCCCTAATGACAATGCCATGAGTTGTTTGGCCTGCTGCCCTGCCTGTGCTTGAAACTGCAATGCTTTATTAGGTCCGACTGTGTTTGGAAGGAATAAATGCTTTATTAGGTCTGACTGTGTTTGGTTCAAAAGTCCCACTCATTTTCGTGACTTCCACTTAGTGGACAGGTAGCGCTGATTGCGTGATTTCTGGTGAGTGCAGAGGTCGCGCTGATTGCGTAATTTCCGGTAAGTGCAGAGGTCACGCTGATTGCGGAAGTGCCGCTGACTGCGGAAGCCCCAAAGTGGGAGGCCGCACTCAGCCGTGTGAGTATTCAAGAAAGTTTACTGCAATATATATGGTGTGTGAGTCAGTGAGTGTTTGTGTGTCTGTGTGAGTGTGTGTCTGTGTGTGTGTGCAGGGCCGGCGTTAAGCCGATTTGACCGATTGCTCCCAATTGGGCCCCGCGCCTAAGCGGGGCCCCGCACTAATGTTCAGTATTTCGTACGGAAATACAAATTCTCTTTGTTAAATAAAGATTTTTTTAAATTCGCCATCCGGATTTTTTTTAAACGAACATGTATAACAACCGCTGCACGGCCATCATACACAAACGATTTGTTAACTAGTGCTGTTAGCACTTCTTAACGGTAAGTACTTAACACCTTGTTATGCAATGTCATGAATCTGCATCTATCCGCATTCCTCAGTAAATGTTATAGTGTTTTGAACAAGTATTAATGACGCCGTGTTCCTTTGAATAAAATTCACGCGGCGTCATTAATACTTGTTTAAAACACAATTACATTTACTGAGGAATGTAGATCGATGACACGTTGAGAATTTCATTTAACTCACCATCATGGGTGAGGGCCCCGGACCGCGAGAAGGGGCTTCTTCCTGGAGTGCAGGTTTGTCATTCACCTACCGACCCACGTTGTGTCCAAAGATCTTATAGCGGATCTTTGGTTGTGTCTCTCTGTCTTTTGCTCACTCCCTCCCTCCCTCTTTCTCTTGCGCTCTCTCTCCCGCTCCCCATATTGTCTCTCTCTAGCTCTCCCACTCCCTCTCTATCACCCTGTCCCCTCAGCATTCCCGGAATCATTGACGTTTTGCAGTAGACAAAAATGCTGGAGAAACCCAGCGGGTGAGGCAGCCGCCTGGCCTGCTGAGTTCCTCCAGCACTCTGTGTTTTTTGTTTGGCTCTGAAATTGAAGGTGGCTCAGCGGGACGGGCAGCGGCTCTGGGGAGAGGGTTGTGTTTCTGGTCGAGACCCTTCTTCAGACAATCACAAGTACTCTCATCGACGCGAGTTCAGTTCGGTCTGAAGAAGGGTCTTCTCTCCAGAGTCGCTGCGCTGCCTGTCCTGCTGAGTTACTCCAGCTTTATGTCTATCTTCAATTTCAGAGAATTACAATTTCTCACGGGGGGCTTATAACATCTCTAAACCCCTCTGGGACCCTCTGAACACGTCTAAACCCCCTCTAGCCCCCCTATTTCCCTCTATTCCCCTCTAAACAATTGTAAACACACCTGAACCCATCTGAAGCCCTCTAAACATCTCTAAACCGTTTAAACCCCTCTAAACTAGGAGGCTGCGAGGTGACTTGGATAGGCTGGGTGAGTGGGCAAATGCATGGGAGATGCAGTATAATGTGGATAAATGTGAGGTTATCCACTTTGGTGGCAAAAACAGGAAAGTAGACTATTATCTGAATTGTGGCCGATTAGGAAAAGGGGAGATGCAACGAGATGCAACGAAAAATGCTCACGGCAGACCAAACGTGTTAAACAGAAATTGGTCAGATATTGAGCTTTACACAGTGAGAAATCATGTGAAATAATCACTGAATTTAATTATAAATGAATGTACCTGCATGTTATACTGTTTAGTTTGGAGATACAACCAGATTAGTTTGGAGATACAACCAGATTAGTTTGGAGATACAACCAGATTAGTTTGGAGATACAACCAGATAGTCCACTGAGTTCGCACCGACCAGCGATTTTTGTTACAGATTTGACAAATTTATTTGGCGGCCAATCAAACGCTGTCTCTAAGGGGGTTGCATCCAATCACCAACCAGCTTGCCTTAAAAATCCCGAAACTACACGAAATATAAACATACATAAATTTTTACTTTTCTAGAGTAGGGGCCCCGCCATCAGTTTTCTAATTGGGCCCCGCAATTCCTAGCACCGGCCCTGTGTGTGTGTTGGTGTATGTGTTTGTGAGTGTTTGTGTGAGTGTGTGTGTGTGTGCGCGTGCGTGCGTGCGTGCGTGCGTGCGTGTGTGTGTGTGTGAATGAGTGGTCTCAGTGTCTGAGCTGCCAGCCCAAGCATCCATTCAGCCCACAATGTCCATACAAGCCGTCTGGAAACCAGTCCCTTCGGCCCTCAACACCATGCTAGCACTCCAGAAAACCTCCCCCCTCCATTGGCCAGTAATATTGGAATTGGTGGAGAGGTGGAATATTGCGTTGGGGGACCGACCCTCCCATCTGCTGCTGGGACCCAACGGGTCCCACATAGTCTAGTATAAAATAAAGCTTGAGACCATTTGGCCCATCAAGCTTATTGCACCATTCATTATCGATCAGTGCATGGCATGATTCATAATCGTTGTGATATGGATATAAACCGGTATTTAATAGCTGTATTCACATTTGTATTTCAGTTTCTACGATAAATAAATATAGAAATCTGGGGGAGGGAATTAATTTTATATTTGAGCCAGTGATTATACAGGTTGAAATTATTTGCCTATCACAATGATAGGCAAATAACAGGTCCTTTGGTCCACCGAATCCGCGCCGACCAGCGATCACCCCCTACACTTCCACTATCCTATCTACCACCAGACTTCGACCCACACCAATTCGCTTATCGCCAAAATAGATCCACGGAAGACACCATCACCGTAGCTCTCCACTCTTTGTGCTGAGCCATCTGGAGCAGAGGCAGAGCTACGTCCGGATGCTCTTTGTGGATTATAGCTCAGCTTTCAACACAATCATTCCGGACATTCTCATTGATAAATTGGTCACTCTCGGCCTCCCCACTCTCACATGTGCCTGGATAAAAGATTTCCTCACCAACCGGCCCCAGACTGTGAGACTCGGCCCCCACCTCTCCTCCACTCGCAGGTTGAGCACCGGCTCCCCACAGGGCTGTGTGCTGAGCCCCCTCCTATACTGACTCTACACCTACGACTGTAGTCCGGCCCACAACAACAACCGCATCGTCAAATTTGCTGACGACACTACTGTAGTCGGACTTATTTCAAAGGGAGACGAGGCAGCCTACAGAGAGGAAGTCCTGAAGTTGACAACCTGGTGCTCAGAAAACAATCTGGCTCTGAACACCAGGAAAACAAAAGAGCTCATTGTCGACTTCAGGAGGCACAGCACCGACTTAGTCCCCCTACATATCAACGGCGAGTGTGTGGAGAGGGTCAACACCTTCCGGTTTCTCGGCGTCCTTATCTCTGCTGACATCTCCTGGACAGACAACAGCACAGCGGTCATCAAGAAGGCTCAGCAGCGGCTGCACTTCCTGAGGGTTCTCAGGAAGCACAACCTGGACTCTAACCTGCTGCTGACCTTCTACAGCTCGTCCATCAAGAGCCTGCTGACATACTGCATTACAGCATGGTACGGCAGCTGCACCATGGCAGACAGGGAGAGGCTTCAGAGGGTAACTGGGACAGCACAGAAGATCATTAGTTGCCCTCTCCCCTCCCTGATGGATATTTATACATCCCGTTGCCTTAGCAGGGCAAAGAATATCATCAAGGACAGCTCCCATCCTGCGTTTGGACTGTTCGACCTGCTGCCCTCTGGAAGGCGCTATAGGTGCATCAAAACTAGGACAAATAGACTCAGGAACAGTTGTTTTCCGAAAGTCATAACTACGCTTAACTCACACATGCACTGACTTCACAGCCCAACACCCGGACTTCCATCTACTCCATCCACGTACTGAAATTTGGAACTGTAATATGTATTGTAATTGTAATTTTTAATATTTTTTAAATAATTTTTAATATTTTAATATAACTTAATCAGCCTAAGAATACTACCTATTCATCCTGCACCATTTTGCCTTTATAGATATGTATATAGCGCCGCAGAATTGTGCACCTATCCCCCCCCCACCCCTTGTTTTGTTTTCTGTTTCTTGTTTTTTGTACTAAATTATATGTATGCACTGAGTACGAGATGCTTTTAATCTCATTGTACATGTATAGTGACAATAAATGGCATATCTATCTATCCTACACAGTAGGGACAATTTACAATTTTTACTGAAACCAATTAACCTGCAAACCTGTACGTCTTTGGAGTATGGAAAGAAACCAGAGCACCTGGAGAAAACGTACAAACTCTGTACAGCCAGCACCCATAGTCAGGATCAAACACGGGTGTCTGGCGCTGTAAGGCAGCAACTCCGCCACTGTGCTGCCCGATGGTCACAGAACATTTCAATGTTTAAGAAACATTTAGACAGGTGCATGGATTAGACAGGTTTAGAGGGATATGGGCCAAACGTAGACAGGTGGGACTAGTGTGGATGGGACATGTTGGTTGGCGTGGGCAAGTTGGGCCGAAGGGCCTGTTGCTACACTGTATGACTGTGACTCTATGCAATCATTTCAAAACACACTGCTGCAACAAAAGTACTGGTTCAGAGACACGCGATGGGAATTCTAATTTCTGGGAATTTTCTTGGAGATTAATTTTATCTTTTGTAATTAG